>NC_079440.1:11086822-11331822 GCF_903798145.1 Danio aesculapii
TATATATATATATATATATATATATATATACATATACATATATATATATACATATACATATATATATATATATATATACATATATACATATATACATATATATAAATGTGTGTGTGTGTATCTATATATGTATATATGTGTATATGTATGTATATATATATATATATATATATATATATATATATATATATATATATATATATATATATATATATATATATATACAGTGTTTCCTCTAGGATTTTTTCCAGCTGTGGCGGCAGACTCTTTTGGGCACTTTACACAGATCTACCAACTACATGTGGCGTTATTTCAATGACAAATGTTGTGAGCACAGTATTAAGTCGAGAACGCATTCATGTAATAGCCTACGAGCATGTCAATCTCTGTGCTCAAGCACCGATTTCCTCTGCTCGTGCACAAAACTTCTTGTGCGCCCTCAAATATACGCTGCTCAAGTGCAGATTTTCTTGTGCGCTCTGAAATAAATACTGCTGAAGTGTGATTTAGTGCATTTGTGTAACAAGTATGTCTTCAACATTTATTAGATTTGCTAGGAATATTTATGAATGTCTCCAATAAACCTACAGAACGGCATTGATGCGTTCTGAAGTAAAGTAAAACGGTTATAAACTCCAGCTAGATAATGTCATTGTATGCAGAACCACAGCGATTATAACCCGCTATTTAAAACAACGACCGAATGTTTTGAATGAGAAGCTGTAATGTAGACATGGCAGTATGATTTTTGGTGTGGCTACAGACGAATGAATGTAGCGGAAACCATGATATATATATATAGTCAGTGAAACACTTTTCAGTGTTAATGAAACTCATTTGCTCATTGTCTGTTATCTTTTAAAGTCTTTCACGAGTTCACACTCACAGATATTTGACTGAATAGAATATGCATGTTTGGCATGCTGTCCGGGGAGAGGGCTCTGAGCTCGGGAACTGAGCCCTAACTCGTGTTATTACCCTTATCAGAAAAAAGAGAGATAGGGTCCGAGTGCAGTGTCTAGCCCGGCTCCAGAACGCTCCCCCCCTCAGATTTAAATAGGCATCGGGTTTAATAGTGTGGAGTTGGGGTGGTGGAGGGACGCTAAAGTCAAAAGAAAACGAAGGTATGACGTGTTTGACTATTTATAGGGGTTTGCTCTTGAGCTGATTGGATAATAGAATGATTGTGTGTGATGAATTAGCCTCGTCAAAGTCTGATCGTGCTCCTCCCAAAATTTGTTTATAAAACATCACTTAAATTTAATACCAAGCCTTGAAGGGCAAATACTTTATTTAATTCACAGGGCATATAATTCAATAAATATAATTTAATAATTCATATAAAGCATAAAGTTTTTATAAATATTAGCATATTAATTAGATAAAATTAACATCTGCACTGGATAAATATTTAGGACAGCATTGTATATGCTTAATTTAAACACGAAACAATATTTATCCTAAAACATGAAATAAATGTTATAGAAAGCAAAAATTTTACTTTCTCAAGCATCAAGCATTGTTACAACACCAAATTATATATTTTTGATTGTATTTCTTGATAAGTAATGCTTCAATAAATGATCTGCCAGATAAAACCTTATAATTTCAAGTGGAAAATTACTTTCCAGAATTAGAATCTTCTATCTGCATTTACCGTGTTTTATTTTTTACTCCAATTTGTAAATGTAAGAGAACTTTTTGATCATTTACATTTAGAGTACATTTAGTATCTCTGTCATGTTAATGAATGAAAGAGAACTTTTACACACATATTGTTTGCTACATGGAATGCAAAAACTTTGAAGCTCAATATCTCAAAATCATTTTGAATGCAGATAGAACCTTATAATTGCAAGGTGACGATATGGCAAAACCATGCGGTAAAGGGTTGTAAATGGTCCTTGAGGACACACAAAATCAGATTACTGAGAGTATCTTTTGACTTGAATATAAAACACTTTACACATATTACCAATATTTATTATTGTCTAATTATCTGTGGATTAAATAATCACCCTCTTGTTAAATATTATATGACCAAAAGTGGGCTAATCTAGAAACAGAGGACAAAAAGAGGACATGGTTACTGGACCAGAATAGTGCATGTGTGTGTGTGTCCTCACAGGAAGAAGTCACCTCTAATGAGTCGAAGTCTGTCTTTTTGTAGATGTGTGTGTGAGAAAAATGGAAAGAGGTGAAACAAAGTTATCTGCCGTTAAAACAGTATAAGTCAGACTGCAAAAATGTTCCCCTGAGCTTTTCTGAGTTGCTGTGTTCCTACACTTCAGATAATTGATCAGATAATAAAGAAATAGACTGAAATGAAAGGGGAAAAAAACAATGGGTGGAGGAAGGAAAAATAAACAAGAATCAGGTGTGTGGTATTAAGTGTTATTTAAGGATTGAATTTCAGCGAACATTGGAGTATCAGTATCTGGACTGCTGTCAGCATGTGCTCTGTTTCTCTTTCTCTCCAATATTGTCACAGGTTAGATGGGTTACAATTGGCTTCCATCACCAGATCATCTGTCACGCTGTCAGGATGTCGGGCAAAACTGTCAAACCGAACAATGCAAACTGAATTCTGTACAAAATTGCTCTGCAATAGTAGAATATTCGTGATTCGTGTTTTGCAGTAATAAATGGAGCTTTTATTTAAAGCTTTGCAGACTGTTTCGCGATGTGCATGTAAGGAAAGCTGCAGTGTAACTGATACAGCAGGTGTGAGTTGAGCTTTCACTCCATGCTTCTGCTTTCTTTGGAGAAACTAATTTTTATTTTATTTATTTTTTTACTTCTCACTAGTATCACGAAAGCTGTGCTCAGACTGCAGAACTTTTTAATTTTTTTAAAAAAATCATCATGCACATACAGAGAATCTTTGTGGAGGTTTTGTTGTAACAGAAAACATGTACCGTAACAGGTTTATGTATTTAAAGAGTGAGTTCATGCAAAAAGTTAAAATGCTATTAATTATTCCCCCTCACATAGCTTGAACAATTTCATGTGTTTGTATAATTTGAAAATATTTACAAGAAACAAGTTTCTTGTTTAAAAAAATCACCCTTTTAAAAACTATTACTGTATAAATCCCATTTTCCAAGTGTCATAAATAAAGACTTAACTTTATTTAATTTACTTTCTTACATGATATTGTAATATCGACATTGTAATATTAAAGCCAAAGACAGATTTAGTCTTCATTCCAGTAAAAATCTTTAAACAATATTTTAAAAACATTTATTTATAATTTAATTTAATTTTATAGAATTTTATTTTAACTTAACTACTTTACTTTTTAATTTAACTTAACTTAATTTAATTTAAATTAACTTAACTATTTAATTTAACTTAAATTTATCTTTATTTAATTTAATTTAATTTTATTACATCGTATATAGAAATAAAGACGAATTGAAAAACATTGTGAATTGAATATTAAACCACAAATGAATATAGCTTGAAAGTTTTCATCTGTATACAATCAGGGTATCTTCTGTCCATTCCAGATCTATTTTCAAACAAAAACGTAAAACTTTTTTCTTTTTTTTTTTCTTTTTTTGCTCACAAAAACAAACAAACAAAAGAGATTTTGGCTTGATTTTTGTTTTTACGTTTAGAGTAGGAAAACGGAAAACGAATTTAAAATTCATTATACACATGTAGGCGGTGCTGAAACACCCATTTCCCTGATTGGTCAACCAAATCTGAGCCAAAATCTTGTTTTTCTTTTAATTTTTTACATTTTTTTTTATTTATTTATTTATTTATTTTTTGTGAGTAAAAACTGAAATATGGCCATTTTCTTAGTTTTCCTTTTTTTGTTTGAAAACGAAGATACCCTGATTGTATACAGTATATTTTTTGCATATTTACACTTGTTTCTTGTTTTAAAAAAATAAACCCCTTCTGTTTTTATTATAAATCCCACTTTCCGAAGTGTCACTATCAGCATGAACATTCATGAAGCCGAGCTCAACTGTGTGGTTGTGTATTTCAGCCGACGCCAGGTGCATTCGTCACTCTCAGAGTCATTAGGCCGTTAGTGAATGATCATTACTTCAGCTCATAATCGCTGTTATTTCCTCCAGGAACACGAGGAGAGCCGCGAGTCGGCACTCAGACTAAATGGATGTTTGAGTGGGGAATGTTACGCCTCTGAGCGTCGAGGGCACATGGACAGACACTACTCACTGCTAGTGGGAGTCTGCAGTTACATTTATCTTTGATTATTGTACCACTTATTATCAAACTTTAACATCTATGTGTGAAAATGTAGTTATCCTAACAGCATTCTGTTGTTTATTTATTTAATTAAGAGAACACCAGTTATTTAAATGTATAAAACAACACAGATTCAATGATTTATTAATGTTTCTTTGGCTATGTCCCTTATTTATCAGAGGTCGCCACAACCCAATGAACCGACAACTATTCCGGCATGTGTTTTACACAGTGGATGCTCTTCCATCCATAACCCAATACTGGGAAACACCCATACACTCTCACATTCACACACACTCATACACTACAGCCAATTTTGTTTACCCGATTCACCTATAGCGCATGTCTTTGGACTATGGGGGAAACTGTAGCACCCGGAGGAAACCCATGCAAACACAAGGGGGAAAACATACAAACTCCATACAAACGCCAACTGGCCCAGCTGGGACTCAAACAAACGACCTTCTTGCGGTGAGGCGACAGTGCTAACCATTGAGCCACCGTGCCACCAAACCCATACTTCATCCGCTGTATGTAAAGTGGCTTACAATCTACATTGTAAAACTATATTCACATTGTATGACTTGATTTTCTTAATTTACATGATAATTTTATAATGATATTATAACTCAAAGACAATTTGAACTCAAAGACAATTTTTGTCTTCATTCCAGGATGAAGTTATTTATACAATATTTGAAAAGATTTGGTAACTCTTTATTTGGTTCATAAGACTGTCATCAAAACCCTTTATAATCATAAAATCAATCATGTCCTGAATGTCAATGATTTTTTATGCATGCTTATGACAACTATTATAAAGAGTCATTAGCTCATTTATGTCATTTTAAATGCAAAGATGACATTGTTTGTTATGAGAACTTGACATATCACATCTATGTCATAAACCTGTCATAAACATTATTGTCATGAATATTTCTTCTGATCACGTTTTCAGTGGAACAAACTATTTGTCATAAAAATGTCTCATTAAAAGTGTCATAACTCTGTCAATTAATTTGAACAGCGTCATTAATATTTCATCACATTTTAATAACAAATTTTACTTTAAACAAAGGAGCTGAGGCAAAAAATGTTTATATATAATACATATAAATGACGCTGTTATAAAATTTATGACATATTTAAAATAGTTCATGACAATCATGTTTATGACAGATTTATGACAAGTTTTGTTGTCTTGGTAATGTCAAGTTGACAGACAAAAACAGGTTGTGATGTATTTGTTTCTCAAGTTGTCATAACAAACAATGTCATCTATGCATTAAAGTGGTGTAAAGTAACAAATTACAAATACTCAAACTATTGTAATTAAGTAGTTTTTCCTCAGGAATTGTAATTTACTAAGTAGTTTTAAAATTGTGTACTTTTACTTTCCCTTAAGTACATCTTTAGTGCAATATTTGTACTTTTATTCCACTACTTTCCTTCAACGTGCAGTCACTACTTTATTTTTTTTTGTCTATGGCGATTATAAAACATCCAACCTAAAATCAACCAAATACCAATGTCTAAGGATGTTACAGCTTGAGGTTGTGTGGACGTTACCACTATGACGTCTATCAGATGTTGGATTTTGGTTGCCATACCCGATGAATAAATGTCATTATTTGACATCAATATGACGTTGGTTTAAAATGTTGGCTCGATGTTGGATTTTAGTCACTTTCTAACAACCTAAAATCAACCAAATATCAGGTCGTTATTGGACATCAAAATAACATTGTCCTTAGATATTGGCTAGACATTGAATTTTGGTCACCTGACGCCACAACCTAAATCTAATATTAGCATCTTATGATGTTGTGTGCCTGCTGAGCAATAACTAAATGCACTACAGAATGTTACGTTTACACACATTCACAAATTACATGTAAATTTATTCACTTTTCACAGCGTAATGCACTACTCTTGAGTACTTTTTACTCCTACTTTGAGTGATATTTAAAACTGATACTTTTACTCGCACTACATTTTTAGGCTAGTAAGGATACTTTTACTTAGACTTAATTACAGTTGATATAAGCAAACATAAAATTTTATTCACATTCATGATGTGTCAAGTCATAGACCTTCAAGTAGTATTACCAAAAAGTCTATTTTTTTTTTTTTTATTTACTTTACTTTACTTTTATTTTATATCTTCAAAACAATACAAACTTTAAAATGTTTCTGCATACTATCTTATTAATAGTTCTAAAGCATGTCATAACATAATGTCAAGTTTAAAACAAGAGCATTATGAATTAACCAAAACACGTATTGTAATCACATTTTTATAGTAAATCTGAATTTTTAGTTTTGTTGTGCCATAAATTAATTTATCTAAAGTAATTCTCATTGTAAGAAATATAGCATTATTGTAAAGTGTTAATGATTGCAGTCCAACTGTCTCCGTGGAGACAAACACACATACACACACTAAGGACAGTCACCTCTAGTACCGACAGGACAAGCTCCGTCTGACACCACCAGCACCTCTGTCTGCAGTTTACAGGCGTCTTTGCGCAGGAGACAGTGGTTCTCATAGCTCTCGCCGTTCGATCCGCACACTGGGGCATAGTCACCGCTGCACTGCAAACAGAGAAAAAGAAGAGGCACAGGTGTCGCAGATGCATGTTTAATGGTCAGATCAGATGGGGACAAACTTTAATTACACCAGCCTCTGAAACACAAGACATCTGTTCTTGGGGATCTGCGCGCAGCTACCGAAGAGTGAAAGAAGTCAGGGATAATCCAATGCTAGGTGTGCGTTACACTGTTACACTGCTTAATGTGACGTATAGTGCATTAGAATCATGTAATGAAAACCTAGCTGTGGATTATCCCATTTAGAATATGGTCAGTTGCCAAACCCGATGGGTTAAAGCTGATCTAGAGAACTTACAGTAAGACCTTCTGGGATGTTTGTGTGTGCAACATCTGGTGTGTTCATGTATCTTTGATCAAAGCAAGATGGTTATATACTTTTTTAAAATCAAGTTGTTGTAAACTGTATCACTATACTATATTGTAGACTATAGAGTGTTTCTGAGCTATGGCGGAGAGCAGAGCGTAAACAATGTCACTCAACTGATTGAAACGTGCATATTTTGCTAATTCCTGCTGCTGAAAATGACCATGTTTTGTCATGTTTTGGCCTGTATTAATCGGTCAGACTTGAAAAATATCATTTAGAATACTATTGCCTAGCGACGGACCGATCCCGATACATGGATCGGATATCGAATAACGGTCTGATACTGCATATTTTGGCTGGATCATGTATCGGCCAGCTGGTACAGATCCAGCTGAAGCCATTCTACAGTTTAATATGAAGTACAGATGGATATTTAAGTGGTTAAACTCCGCTGCGCCTGTCAATCATTCTCCATTCATTCACAATTCAAACTGCGTGACGCGTTCATGACAATACGAAAAACTCTCCAAGACTATTTGTTCACGTTAGTTTAAATAATCAGTGGAGAAATGCATTTAGGTTTGCATTAAATGGGTTCAATTTGACCTGCAACAAGGAGTTCATTGCTGTTTTTTAGATCATGTTGCGCTGTGTCTGTTAGATCAGCAGATTGCATTCGCAACACTGGAGTAGAGAGGGTTATTACCTGCTCTTCACACACAAAGTAGGCCTACCTGAAAGTTTAAATTAGAAAAGGCTCAATAATACATTGGACAGATCCTCAACGCACTGATTTCTTCCCTTTGTGCTGCTTTTGTGAAAGAGTCTGCAGATACCAGAGGGCTGCATGCTGTGTCTCAGTAATGCATCAAGCGCTTCATTCACACACCGGTTGCGCAGAGACGATGTGCACCGCTCTGTAAAATGATTCTCACAATGAGTTTGTTCTTTCTTACTTCCAACGAAGTTTATTCTTCCGAGGGGAATACTTTCAGTGCTTCAAATAGTTTGTAAAGCCTGGCTCATTGTGGTCAAAGTAGTTGATTAAATTTATAAAAGTGAAACTGAGAAGCGCAATATGGACTGTCATTAACAAAATCATTTAGCCTAATATAGGCTGCTAGAAACTGTAAATATTTCACTGTAATTTTATTTATATTAATATTTTATTTAACAGACCATTTGTCAGTTTGTATGCTGAGGCAAATAAGCAGACTTTGTTTTAAACTTGACCTCAAAACTTCTTTATTTTGTAGATAACTGACCTACAAAAAATCCATTAAAATAACCAACGCATTATACCAAATGAAATTCTAGCCTAGTGGTAGCCTATTACAGATTTCTGTGCCTGTCATATACAGCAGGCCTACAGGTCTATTATTTTTAATAAAGATAATATATATTTTGAGTTTATCACCATAACTGCAGACACTGTGTTATGTTAAAAAGACATTGTGTTATGTTAACTGTATCGGGATCGGATCTGTATCGGTCGATACTCAGAATTTTGGTATCGGATCGGTTACAAAAAAATGGTGCATCCCTAAAAATGCCAAATGTTTATTACTATAAAAGTCAGTTTGGGAAAATATTTCCTTCTTATTTAAAGCTTACAAAGTCATTCTCTATTTATGATTTAGCCGTTGACATATCGCAGCTAAAAAGATTCCTACACCATTTTCAACACGCTTTGTGGTTGCACTCCCATGTCTGTCTGTTTGTTGCTAGTCGACCATCAACCGTTCTTAGAGGATGACTGACAAAACATTGCTGCAGCTCTGATACAAGTTTTATCTCTGTTGGTTATTAGTCTACAGAAATGTGTATATTTCATACAAAGTTTTAAGCTGATTGGTCAGTTCTTGTCACGTGCTTGCTGTACTCTGAAATGTTTTCAACTAGGCACGCCTGGAATAGGCGAGCGGCTTGAATAAAAAAAGAATGTATTTAATAGTACATTTTAGTGCAATCCAATATTGTGTTTATATCCGAGCAGTGGCATAATTTCCGAGTAGTATGTCCGAATTCGTAGTATTCGAAAAACAGTATGCGAGAAGTACTCGGATGACCTACTACTTCTGGTAATATTCTGGAGTGCACATCCGTTGAACGCTACGCGATCCCATAATGCCCTGCTAGAGAATTCATGAATAGAAGTGAAGCGACGTGACTGATGTGGGAAGGTCATGGGATAATGACAAATAGTGGGTGTAGTACGTCCAAGTTCTTTACATGCTACTCAGATTTATACTATATAGAACACATTTTTCTAATAGTCATGCAGTAAATTCAAGTTTAAATGTAGTACGCACTCAAGTATTAGGTGATTTCAGACACAACACTGTGATTTAAATTTAACCACCATGAAGGAGCGGGATGGACACAGAGAAAAGTCTTTGTGCATTGGTGCGCATGTCCTCTTCCAGGGACTTTGTGCATGCTGTAAAAATAGCTCACTGAAATTTCTAATGAGCAGGTATTGCGCTTGAAATGATTGTTTCAGTCAGTGATGAAACGCCAAGCAACTTGATTCAGTATGATAGCTCAGGTCAGACTAATCATATTTACTGTCAGACAGAATCTGTCTACACCTGTTGATGCTAGTCTAACGTTTAGACATTTGTGCTGCACATATAATTATTATTTTTTTCAATTAAGGCTGGTTGTTTTTGAAAGACAAGTATTAAAATTATAATCAACATTTTCATACAATTAGCCCACATGTTAATTTTTCGGTCGTCATTTGCAATTGAAATGACAAAATAGTGATTCAGCACACGATCCAAAAAAAAAAAAATTATGTTATCTCCCCACACAGCCCACCCCCCTCAGATCCTTGCATCCATACTGTCACGGCTGTGGGTGTGTGCGCTCTTTCTATGGTGTTTTATGTTGTCATGTGGTTATGTTTCGCTTTACTCCACGTGCATTGTTGTTGCGTGTTTGTGTTGTGGTCATGTGGGGCCATTACTTAACGCCGATCAGCTGTTCCGATCAGCCGCTTCAACTGTGGTAAATTTCTGTGCCTATATCTGAGCAGCAACCCTTTGCATGGTTGTCAGTTTGTTATTGTTTTTTCATGGTGTCTTTGTGTTTCGTCAGGACTCTTGTTGGCGTTTTGTTGGACTATCCTAAGCCGTACCCGGTCTCTTTAAGTAATTCAAGTTTCAACTAAATTGCATAAGTTATACAAACGCTATATTTTATTTGATTTAAGTTGAGATAACTAAAGAATTTAAGGCAGCCATTTTTTTACAGTGTAATGGCTGGCTGCTCAAGTGGGAAATTCCAAACCAAATCATGATGTAAATGAAAACCCTCTATTGTACAATACTATGATATTTGGTATGTTTATTTTTAACTATAAAAAGTTTATTTTGTTTTGAATTTTAATTTTTTTATCATTAATTTTACCAGATGTTCAGTTAATCCATATGCTGTGTCTATTTTGTCCATCTGGGCAATAATCAAGTTTTTAACATAGCTTACATATGTTTGGTGTTTTTACAATGATTATACACTACCGGTCAAAAGTTTGGGGTCAGTACGATTATTTAAATATTTTTAAATAAGCTTATCCTGCTTATCTTGTCCCACTACAAAATAACTGTTCAAAAGTAGTTTATAATTTAATTTAATAATTTATTTCAGTGATTTTAAAGATGAATTTTCAGCTTCATTACTCCAGTCTTCAGAGTCACATGATCCTTCAGAAATCACTCTAATATTTATTATTATTATTATTATTATTATTATTAATGAATGCCACCTTGATAAACAAAATAATTTTCTTAAAAAAAAAAAACATGAAAAAAAAAAAAACTGACCCCTACTTTTGACCGATAGTATAGATAAGTCACTTGCAATAAATCAGTCAACACCATACATTTTTGTTATACAGAATCAATACACTGTAAAAACTACTGTAAAATGTACAGTAACTTACTGGCAATTTTGATTGCCAGTAAATTACTGTAATTTAATAATTTACAATGCACTTGTAAATTTAGTATTACTGGCTACCAAAATTGCCAGTAAGTTACTCTAAATTTTACAGTACATTGTTTACAATTTGTATTTCATGTTTATAGCAAAATATACCAAGTATGTTGAGAGCTTAGTGAGATTGACTCGATTGTGGAGCAAATCTCATTGTGATTCTCTGATTGTAGAATTTTCTGTACAGCATCATGTTTTAAAATAGTAAACTTTTTAAAGAGGTTGAATTATTGTGGATGCAACAAAAGCATAAACAATAGGCCTGTCTAAAGTTATTTCCTATGGACATTTTCCTTTCGTTCATTTTCCTATGGAGGTTTTACTTCTACGCCCAGACTGTTGCTCTCTATTGCTGGTGAAACACCTGCCTGTCATCCCCTGATACACTCAATTACTTGTATAGTTTACAGGGACACTCCATAGGCGTAATGTATTTTATACAGTAAAAACTGCTTATGATATGGCCCTATCCCTAAACCCAATCCTTGAATTTGAATATCAAACACTTAAGTATGATGTTTAAGCATTTTGAATAATAGGGACACAAGGTGTGACCCTGTAACCCACATATACCTGTACACACACACACACACACACACACACACACAAACCCTAGCTGAGGAACACAAGAGCACTGGTGTGATTATGGCCAGCTGTGTTGTGATGCCTGGAGGACGCAGGTCACCCCAAGGCAAGAACACAGAAGGTGAATTCGTTTCACTCATATATCAAGCCCACACCAGCAGATAGAGGTTATTTACATCAGCCATTAAACAAGAGGTCATCCATCTATCTGAATACACACACATCCGCACACACAACTGACACACAGCAAACACACTGGAAAATCACTGGAAACACACACACACCAAACACAGAACTGCTGACAAATAGCCTGAGGGTAAAAGAGAGCACAAGTGAGAAGGACAAATAACACGGAAGAGAGGGTGACTCTCTCAAACTTTCACATCTCTGCTGTGATTTATAAATCACAGGCAGCCAGCTATAAACCAGAGAAGGGGATTTAATGAATCAGAACGCACTGAATCTGTCTGAAACTTCCATTTCAATGTACACTGCAGTGGTGTCGCATTTCTGAAGTTGATCAGCTGTCTTCAGTTTCATGTTTATACCAGTTAAATGCATTTGTAATTAACAGTAATTACGTTAAAGGTTCTATGAAATTAAAAGTTTTTTAGATGTTAGGATCAGTATTGTTTTTAGGATATCTATTAGCTAGTGTGCAAAACAGTGACTAAATTTGCATTTAGAAAATATAAAACTGATATGAACATGTAAAGCTTTGTCACTTCCGCCTAAATAGATCAACAGTTTTATTCACATCACCTCATACTTCAGTTTCTCATCAAATCATGGCTAGGCCTACACGGAGTCTGCGCGTGCAGATTTCCGCAGATTTTCAGCCCATCATTAATTCTGTTTATTTACTTGAGTAAATGTGTGTAAATCTATATTTATTCACTTTTTAAATTAATTACAGTAATATTATTGACTAATATGAAAATGTTCATCTGATTTATGTACAATACAGTTTGTACAGTAATATTTTATGTCTTTTAGTAGAGATATTATGTGAGAGACTTACTTTGTTTACCAAATAAAGTGAACCTAAATGGATTTGCATTTTAAACATTAAGTAAAAGTTTAAAATATATTATTTTTTATTTCACATATTAAGGTTTTAGTTATGATACTCCCAAAATAATTCCACGGAAATCTGCAGATTTTTACCAAAATTCTTCACAGAAATAGCAAAAAACGTCCGCAGATTCCGTTAATCATGACCGATTAAATGCTTTCTAGTATCTGACATGCCCCGCCCCCTTCAAGACACTACACACTATGTCCCACATACTCTCCTTGTTTAGGTTGAAATTTTAATCAAACATTGAATCAAAATGCACATTTGAAACACTTCATGGGACCATTAAGACAAATTTTAAAACGAATAGTTTTATTTCTTAATCAAACATTTTCTTCAATGATTGAGATAAAGTAATCAATATCTAGTTATCTAAAAAAGTGTGTATCTAAAAAAATGGCTTAAAGACCAAAATCTGTCTGTGCCAAGTTCCCAGCTTGAGGACTTTTCTAAATTCCGTCCCCATATCTCACTCCAACTTTGCTATATATACAGTATACAGCCAGTCAGACAAGTACTAGCTCAAATTGCAATTCTTCTCATATAAAGATTAATATGTAACAATAATAATTGCCTAATTTGATACAAATATGTGAGACGAAGGAAGTGAAAACCGTATAAACTGACAAAAACACATTAGAACAAGAAACTTGTATCCAGATCAGGAGTTGGTTTACCTACCAATAGGCGTAATGTATTTTATACTGTAAAAATTGCTCACCCTAAAATGAGGACCCAAGGCACATCTTTGTAAACCACATTAATAGAAGTCAACTAGTTTATAACCTTGCCGTTATACAATTTTGTGTCCTTGTAAACCCCATAATCAAGTACACACACTTCCATGTCATACTGGATACAAACATAAACAGAAATAGATACTAGCTCAATGTTTACCGTCTACATCAGCAGAAAAGGCAACAGCACAAAGAAGAGCTCAAATATGTGATGAACGATTGACAAAAGGAAGAGAGAAGAGAAAGCACGAAATCGAGAGATGCAGAGAAATGAAAGCCTGAAATAAGAAAATCAATGCTAGCAGGTGAAGGATGAATGGAGAGGGAGGAAAGATGACGCAACTTCTGTTTCCTCATACATCTTCAGGCAGCAGCGGCTTTTTGACGAGGATATTAAAACATGTCATTAAGAGAAATTTTTTCTTCCTGTTCTTCCATTTACTGTAACTGCTCTCATCTATCTCTCACGCCGTTTTTCTTGCTCTGTAGGACTGCATCCCTCATTGTGTCCTGGCTTTCAGAGCCAGCCATCTTTAGCAGCCTGCTCCATTTCATTTTTATGAAAAAAAATCAAATAGATGGAATAAAAATGAGTGTTTGGAATTTTTGATAAATAAAGTCAAAGTAAATGATCAATAATAATGGAAGCTGACCCAAACGAGAATACCATTCTCTTTTTTTTTTAAGTTTAATTTTTCAATTTTTTTTTTCAATTTTTGCATTAAAGGCCATTTTGTTAAATGATGAATCAATGGCAGCCAGTGAGAATCCTTTTAAATATAAAGGCTCATGGATTTAAAGCAGCAGATGACAGAGAAGTTCACTGCCATATCTGTCTGATGAATTAAAACTGTTTTAAAGTGTTAAACATTTTTCAATATGTTGTGCAGCCCTAATAATTATTTCTCTCATATATAAAGTATCTTATCTATTTAAATACATCTGTTTTTTTCTGGTTTTTTTACATCTGTGTCAAAGCAGCAGTTTTATTTATTTTATTTTATGCAAATTTGCTCTAGATCAGTTTACCGAAACCCTGTTCCTGAAGGGACACCAATTGTACATAATTTCAACCAAGAACATATGAAGCGACTCCAAAACCTGAAGTTAATGGGTCAGATAAGGGAGACATCCAAAATATGTACTGTTGGTGTGCCTCCAGGAACACGGTTGGGAAACACTGCTCTAGATTTCATCCGTAGTTTACAGAATAAAGCTGAAATAAAATTTTACTCAAACACTATGAATTGTAAACACATTTCAGACATGTTTCAAGAGTTCGCATTTAGCTGATGATTGATTATAAAGCTTGTTTGACATGATGTCCCGGGAGACAGCCCTGAGCTCATAAGATCCTCGAGCCCGGGGCTCCGTCCCGTTTGCAAGGCGAGAGGGGAGTTTGAGCTCAGGTGTATCTCGAGAACTCCCCTGCTGTAGTAGCTAATGAACAGATAGTGATTGCTCTTAAGAGATAACTACTTACTAGGAGCATGTCTATGGTGCCGATTTGGATTAGACAATTGACTTTGCATGTTTTTGGATGGTGGAAGCAAACCTGGAAACCCACATGAGCATGGGTAGAATGTCTAAACTCCACATAGAGAGGTCGGCTGGCTTGGTAAGGGCTAGAACCAGTGACGTTCTTGCTGTGAGGCAACAGTGCAAACCACTGGGCCACCCTGCCAACCATCTAGGAAAGGAGGAGGAGTAGGGGTGGAAGGGGGGATTCTTCAAAACGAAGATGACTGTTATATGGAACTTAGGGTATTTATAGTGGCTTAGGAATCGTCAGATTGGTGAATAATAAATTGCTCAATGTGGGACCGGTATAATAATAGAATAATGACAAACCTGACTGTTTACGGTTTAGAGTCAGTGGTGCTGCCAGAGATCTGAGAGGTGCGTTTTTTTCAACACAGGCTCATTGTGAATACGTAGCCCATTTACATTTCTGGAGAGAGCGAATTATGTAGCCAGAGGTACGTATGGCTGCATTTAGTCTTTAAAATGAATGATACAGGGAGGTATGTTGCTGTCTATGGCTTCTGTTTCTTTTCGTGCTACCAGCTGACCGATTACCTCTGTATGGACAGCTTTTCCACTGTTGCTAGTTTGTCCAGTGGCTTGCGACTTGAGACAGTGAGTGGAGTTGACGGCGATGACAGGGTTCGAGTTTGGGGTAGAACGATTCCAGAAAACGAAAACAAAAGCCAAGAAATAAATTAAACAAATAAATATCAGGGTGAGAACTTGATAAGATCTGAAAACATGTTAAAAATCCATTTTTCTGGATTGCTTTAGATTTTCTGGATTGCTTTTCTGATTGCTTTTTGGTCAGTCAGTCAGTCGACAGCGGCCTCTGGTGGATTTATGCAAGAAGAGCAGGCGGGAATGGCACTCGTGAGAGAAATTTGAGATCTAAAAAAATGTACACAGCAGATTCGCAAAAACAAAAACTGCAAAAAATAAAATAAAAATGTACCTCCCAGGACGTATTTTGCTCTCTTCAGAAAATATATAGGGGTACAACCCAGGTTGCGTTTTTTGGTTTATTATTCGTAGTTTGTGTATTCGTATAATACTTCGTTAAATAGCTTTGTGTAGTACTTCATCTTTTATAACATGACATGTTAAACGTTTTCAAGGACTGGAAAGGCGTTATAATTGCATCTTCGCTACAATACATTTTATAACCTCATATAAAAATTCATTCATGAATAACCATTATAATAACAAACAAACACAAATCTCTGACATCTGAATTTTCTAACAAATCTTGTAAATGTTAAAAACTTTTTTACAGTTTAAGCTTGCTTTGGTGAAGTGTTAATGATGTAATGGCTAATGCAAGGAACTGACCTTATGTAAAGTTACAAACTCATTAAATTGTAAAATAAATAAAATAAATAAATGAATAACATATTTTTAAAATTAAATTATTAAAAAATAAAATTAAACTATTGTAATTTAATTGATCTGTGCGATGGTGCAGTGGGTAGCGCTGTCGCCTCACAGCAAGAAGGTTGCTGGTTCGAGCCTCAGCTGGGTCAGTTGGCTGTCACAATCACCAGCGATCCAGCCTGTGCAGATCGCAGGTAAACATGCAGATCGCTGGAGAACTACAAATCTGCCAGCAAAAGAACTACATATTCAGTAATGCACCACTGTCTCACCTGGCCTAGATCCCCATGATTGCAAACAGACACAACTGAAGCTGTTCAAAACTAATTACACAGACTATATATACACCTCTCAAACACACACGTTGCTGAGTCTTGTTAAACTGTATGGTGAACATTACGACGCGTTTTTCTAGTGATGTTGAAATGAAGCTTTCTGAACCAGTGAAGCGCTCGACTCAATTGTATTGGAAAAAGGTTCGTTACTCGAAGCTTTCTAAATCAGAGCTTGATGAGGACCTCTTCTGGTTAAAGTGTGGGAAAGCACTGTGTTGCAATAATGTCAAATGTTCACAACTGACCAACTCATTAATGTAGTAATACAACAACAGTAATATAAACAAATTACTCTGTAGTTTTTACACATAAGGTATATTACATTACACCATCGATGACTGTAGTAAAATCCAAGGTACTCAAAAGTGTTTACATTTATCGTATTCCAACTGGTCCTTCCCCCACCCACTCATTAGAATGCTCTGAGGAGGATCCGCCGACTGGTCTCCGTTAACCACTATACTACAATATGCAGTGATTTTCTTTAAAGATTGTTGTAAAAATACGCTAATACACATTAGTGTGGTTCAAAACCTTTTTTCTATAAATTGCTGTTGTATTTTAGTTTAATTACTGGTGTGTGGGACCGGTGCAGTGCTTTGAATCAGTAGAAATGTATGTAATCTCGCTATACACTTTACTAACCCATGGGGGTGTTTAAACCTTTGAATTAAAATTTGAAGCAGTCACGTGGGTATAGGCGAAAATTAAGCTTCGGACGTCACTGATCACGTGATGATGGCATACATGCTTCGAAGCCTTGGCGCACAATGTCACACCACTACATTTCCTTGCCTTCCGTGTTTTTGAACCTTGCCTTGCCTTGCCTTGCCTTGCCTTGCCTTGCCTTGCCTTGCCTTGCTTTGCTTTGCTTATTCCTGTATGCTTCCTGCCTTTTTCACATTAGCCTGTTTATCAACCACGACTCTGGATTTCCTATATACATCTGTTTGCTCCTGTGTTGACGATTCCTTGCCTGACCATCCTACTAATAAATCCTGCGTTTGGATCCTCACTCCCTGTTGTCAGCGTCCACTTCAGTGTTACATTGGCATTTCTGTTTGAAGTTTGCATGTTCTATCCGTGTTCGCGTGGGTTTCCTCCAGGTGCTCCAGTTTCCCCCAAAAGACATGTGGTAAAGGTGAATTGGGTAAGCTAAATTGTTCATAGTGTATGTGTGTGAATGAGAGTGTATGGGTGTTTCCCAGTGATGGGCATCCGCTGCATAAAACATATGCTGGATAAGTTGGCGGTTCATTGTGGCGACCCCAGATTAATATAGGGACTAAGCCGAAAAGAAAATGAATGAATGAATGAATTTATTTAATTTCAATAAAATAAAGTTAAGTTAAATGAATATAACTTTATTTAATAGTATTAAAATTAAATTAAATGTAATAAAATGTAATTTTATTTAAATAAAAAAAAATGTAAAAACAAATAAAGTAAATTTAAATTAAAAACACAACTTTTTTTATTTGAAAAGGGAAAGGTTTGGACATATAAGGCTTCTGTCTGACAATGAGATGTTGCCAGGATCTATTGAATATATTGCAGGTTTGGGAATGACCTAATGTGTAAATAATGACAGAACTCTTATTTTTTGGGTCAACGATTCCTTTTTAAAAAGCTGAATTAGTACAATAACAGATTTTAGTGTAGCACTGGACATTCTTTTGTTTCACTAAAATGCTTTTGTTGAAGACTCAATGTTAAATAAAGTGCAATTCTTTTGATTATCTAAAGGGGTCACTGTATCCCCTAAACAACATTAGCATGATACTATATGAAGAATAGTTATGTTATAACCTACTGTAATTGTCTGATGAGAATGTGTCCAGATGCATTCACAGAAATACACACACACACCTGACAAATTACACATTAAGTGATATTCTGAGACATGTTAAAGACAGCATTCGACGTTACATAAAGGAATGGTAGATGGAGAAAGAGGAGAAGGATAGAGATGAGCGGTTAGCATGTTGCTGTGTGTGTCTGGAGGTTGCTACTGTGTTAGTGGCTTCTTATGAGAGCTATCACTAGCATTATTGAGCTAAAGCACTCACTCCTTCATATCGCTTCATTATAGCTCTGCTAAGGTGATGGTCTCCGTCTGAGGATTCTGAACGCATGTTTGTGTTTGTCTGTGTGTTAGTGTGTGCCTGAGGTGGAGAGAAGGATGAGGGGGAGGAAAAGACTTGAGAAGAAGTGCTGCTTTTAAAACGCAGCCAGGAAAACATGTGTGCTTGTGTTGTTTTCGCTGAAGCTGCAGACCCCAAGTGGCCATTTATACAAGCAGGTGATATTAGGGTTATTGTGTCACTGCAACACACACGTATACACACACACACACAACAAATGCTGCTTTTTTTCTCTGATTTAAATGTAATTCTCTCCTGCTAAATTGAGAATTAAAAGTCAGTAATTCATATTATTAAGTATTTCAATTAATAATAATATTTAATTAATTCATTCTTGTTTTTTTTTTCCTGCTCAGTCCCTTTATTATTCAGAGGTTGCCACAGCGGAATGAACCGCCAACTTATCCAGCATATGTTCCAGCGGATGCCCTTGCAACCGCAACTCAGCTCTGGGAAACACCCAAACACTCTTGCATTCACACACATGCACTACGGCCAATTTAGCTTATTTAATTCACCTACAGCGCATATCTTTAGACTGTGGGGAAAACCAGAGCACCTGGAGGAAACCCACACTAACATGAGGAGAACATGCAGACTTCACACAGAAATGCCAACTGGCCCAGCCGGGAGTCGAACCAGCGACCTTCTTGCTGTGAGGCGATTGTGCTACCCACTGCGCCACCATGCTGCCCCTGTTCTCTAACAACACTGACACTGACAAAACAGTGTGTAACTCCAAACTGTTGTGAAATATTATATGTTGAAAATGTATAAAAGACTAAACAAGTCCCTTAAAATATATATTTCCACTGTTTATTAAACATATCGCTTTCAGAGCTCTTTAAAACACAAAATCTATGCAAATACAAAATAAGTATCACAGAATAATGTTGCTGAGTCACAGCAACTAAAGATCTGCAGTTCATGTTGTATTACAATGCAAAAATTAATATTGTGAAACATATGCAGATGCAAACCTGCATCCATACATACATGTATTTTTCTATTGGTGTTTATTACACTGGACCACTGGGATGGATGCACGAACATTTCTTACAACTAAATGAAAATAAAACAGAGCTGCTTTTGTTCAGCTCTTTCCTGTAATGGATTGGGGTTAGAAGGGCATCCGCTGCATAAAACATATGCCGGAAAAGTTGGTGGTTCATTCCGCTGTGGCGACCCCTGATAAATAAGGCACTAAGCCTAAAGAAAATGAATGAATGAATGAAACCTCAGCTCGAAAAATACAGCACTCTCTTGGGGCCTCTACCGTCTTTCACCCAAGTAAAGTAACTAACAAAGTTAAAGACTTGGAGACGCTTTTATTTCTTCTAGGCTTGATTAACATATTTGAACATATTTCTCCCATCCTCTCTTCACTACAGGAGACAGAGCTTTCACAGTCTATGCTCCAAAAGTTTGAAACACACTGGGCTCTATTTTAATGATCTAGGCGCAAAGTCTAAAGCGCAGGGCACAAAAGCATTAAAGGCATGTCTGAATCCACTTTTGCTTTTTTAAGGATGGAAAATTATGCAGCGCATGGTCTAACAGTGTTGTGCTTATTCTCTTAATGAGTTATGGGTGTGTTTTGAGAATAAACCTCATCTTGGGAGTCTCATCACCCATTCCCTTTAAGAGGCACATTTTCTATTTACATGGCGGACTTTGTAAGTGGAAAAACTGAACGTGCCACTAGCGAGAAAACAGTTAAACAGACCTTCTGCAGCATGAGGATAAAGAGCCTTCTCCATTCGGCCTTTACTTTCTCTTTCTCTCTCCTCTGGATAAGGAAATGGTGTTGTACACTCCATTGAATAAGACATCCATTAGCCTACATAATTAATTTTGTTTGTTAAGCTCAAAGATTGGTTTCAAAACTATTTCTAAATTCAGTTCTAATTTCCAGCAAATGAATAAATGAACAATAATAACTTATATAAGTTATATCCAAACACGCGTCCTATGCCCCATATAGTTCCAAAACGTGACAGGTGGACAAATCTAAGCTTGTTTTTAATAAAACAAATATAAATATGCATATAATGAATAATGCTGCTTATAATAATAACATTATACAAAAGTAAATTGTCATGAATAAACTGAAAAAAGCCCCTAGATGAAGAAGGCATGGAGGCAGTGGTTTTTATATTTATGTAGAAAATAATGATTGTAAAAATATTTTTTTCCTTTAATTCTTTTTCATTTGTAAAGATATTTGCGTATTGCTCTACATCCTGCGTGTTTTAAGCAATGTGTAAGCGAGGCGCAAATTTAACACACTTTGCGCTGGACTTTAGACCTGCATTCAGCTGGTCAATGGCGCAGTCTATTTTAGTTCCTCAAAATAACAATGCACCAACAATGCGCCTTAACACACCTCTTTTCTAGACTGGAACACCCATGAGTCCACAAAGTGGCACAAATTGATTTGCTGTTTAAACAACGTGGCGAAAAACTGGAAAATTAGGGTTGCGTTTGTCTGAAAATAGCAACATGTCGGGGCAAACAGGTCTTGCACCTTATTGCGCCAGGTGTATGATAGGGCCCATAACCTTTAGAAATTACAGCTTCATCTACATTAAGTGTTTTTTTTTTAAATCTGTCAAAACATACCTCTTCTCTTTGGCCTACTGATACTTTTTATTTTTTCTCTCTCTTTTAGGACTCTGCTCTTTTAGGATGACAGATTTGACAGATTTTAGTTTAAATTATTCTTAGTTCTTATTTTGTTTGATCATATACTGTCCTGTTTCTTTACTTGTTTGTTATTTTTGCCTTGTCTGTGAAGCATTTCATGTCAACATTCATGTTTTTTAAGGTGCCATACAAATAAAGTTAACCTTGTACCTTAACCTGGACAACAAACCTTGCTTGCATGGATTTGGCAATTTTTTACTGAGACTTAAGTGTCTTTGTCAGCTTCCCTTTCCTCCCCATATTTAATTATGCATATATTTTTATATTTAGAAATATTAGCCTCTAATCTGCCAACTGCTCTTTGATTGGACAAAGCAGGTTTCTGTTTACCCAGTCAATAGTATTGATGCGTGTTCATCTAATTCAGGCTCCTTGCTTATGATTCTAGAGCGTCACTTTCCTTTTGATTTTTGTACTGAATGAAAATTTTCAGCAAACCCAAAGATCTTGAATATTTTATTTATTTGCATTTTACAATAATTTTGAGTTAAAACTACAATCTGCAGAACTAGGAATGAGAAAACGGTGGAAGGAAACAGTTTAGTTTCAATGAACTATATAATGTTAGCTATACAGTATATTTCTGTAAAAGTAAGTTGAGCCAGCATTTAAAAATATTTAATTTATTTTCCATTTATGGATTTAGTAACACTTTTATCCAAAGCGACACACATCGACACATTGATTATATGAAAATGCTAGCTTTCCTTGAAACTCAAAACTGTGACCTTAGCTTTACCCTAATGTTTGAATTAAAGAAACATCATTTGCTCCTCAACAATAATGCAGTGAAGAAGAAATCAGACATAATTCATATCAAATGTTCCTTTGAAGCAGTCACAGCGTTATATGTGAGCTCCAGCAACTGGTTCCCCTCTCAGATCCATTACTCTGCGACAGTTACATGCACAGATGTGTAATTTATAGCGTGTCAGTGTATGTTTTTCAGTGTTTTTCTTTCCTAAATTGGAACATGACAGACTCAGTGCCATGTCAGACCACATATTATATAGTGCTTTGGCACTCGCACATAGTCATTTGATCACAAACTGCAAGACAGATGGCCAGAGTGCAAGGATAAATTGAAGAGAGAAAAAGCATTTCATTTGACTCTTATGCAGATGAAAATACTACAGACCACTGACAGCCTCTATACCCAGGGGATAACTAGGTGTTTCAAATTCATACACACCCTACATTTCAGAAATGTTGGTTCAGATTTTTTTAACTGAATACAGCACTCTTACTCAGAAAGGATGCTTTACATTTTATTAAAAGTGCTCTTTATAATGTTAGAAATGGTGAAATATAAAAAAAAATCATGGTTTCAATAAAAATATGAATGATTCTTGAGCGTCAAATCAGCATATTAGTTATTAGTGTTATTTGTCTTGATTGCAGTGTTACTTGGCATGGACTTTGGCACCACTGGGGAGTGGGGTGGGTGTTTTTCTGGGTGAGGATTTTGAAGAGTGGATCTAGCTTTGTTTTATGGGAAAGAAAAGTTTAAAGATGCTGTGACCACTCACATGTGAAATCAATAAAAAAATTTATCACAAAAAAAATCTGCATAGTGGTATAATTTTTCACACATGAGGTCTTATTACATTGTAAAATGAACAAGCAAAAAAAATTTTTTTAGTGTAAGATTTAATCTCATTATTATCTAATCTTTAATTAACAGCCTCAGTAAAAGGTCCCAAGCATGTCAGCGTCAGTCTTGAAATAATGCTCAATTTCTTGCATAGACCATTTTTTTTTGTTTCATAAGACCTTAATAAATTATTAAGACCCCCTAGTTTGTCACGATCTTGCGATTGCTGAATCCAACTCAAAATCAACAAAATGTTGAATTTTTTTTATCCTTCTTAATTAAAACGCAAAATAAACTAAAAAATGTAAATAATTTCATAATACATCCAATTCCAAATCATACAGTCAAATTAGATTTATTTCAGTTTGCAATTAATTGTTTTACATGACTTATAGACGTCGAATACGCAATGCGCATGATGTATTTGAGTGTCTCTCGAAAAATGACGTCTCACCTGCGCCCCCACAATCCTAGCATTGAGGGAGGGAGTGAGGGAGAATTGTTTTGCAGCCTGTGCAGTAAGCAGACGTGGATAAAGTGCGAGTGATTTACATGTGAAGTCAATGCAAAGATGCGATTAGACATCCTGTGGTGCCAATCGAGTGAATAACACAGCACGAATTGGGTGTTTTGTGCGTTTGACGCACTTCAGACTGTAAAAGAAAGTGGGAGCAAACATCTAACAAACGGAGCAATGCAACCAACCGAAAAGCAAGCAGCTTACAATGGTGGGAGATTGGTTCAAGGATGACAGCCACTGGACGTGACCGAATCGACATTATTTGTATTTTATATGTAGCCTGTCATGATGTGCGCCAAATACATAAACGATTTCACAATCATTCATTCATTCATTTTCTTTTCGGATTAGTCCCTTTATTAATCTGGGGTCGCCACAGTGGAATTAACTGTCAACTTATCCAGCACGTTTTACGCAGCAGATGCCCTTCCATCTGCAATCTATCACTGAAAAAATTGCTAAATAATTTTTTTCAAAATTTTTCAATCGCAAATTAAAAAAAAAAAAATGGGGGTCTGTTTATTAGAAGTCACAGCTATTCATTTTGTTTTGCTTATATGTTTTGTAATAATTGTTGTATTTTTTTTAACTCTCAAAATTATTTTAATAATTATCCAGAATGTGTTTTTAGATTAAAATAGATTAAAAGTATTTTAATATTGTACTGAGGATAAAAATAATTATGAATAAAAATGAATTATTTTTTATTCATTTAAAATAACCAGCCAACAGTCATTCGTTGGCTGGTACAATGCATTAAATGATGATTTTAATCTTTACCATAAACTTTAGTGTTTATATTTGTTATTCCAGTACTTCTGTTTTATTTGCTTGTTTGTAACTTTGTAACTAACTGAAAAGGGTAAAGACTGAATCTTTTTCTCAATCAAATGCAGATTTAAATGAAGCGCATTGAAGGATTAATAAACTACGCAAATCATCTTCATTTATAATTTGAGTGGGTGTTTGAATTGAGATCCAGATTTTTTTAATGATTAATTGTGCAGCTATACACTGATTTTATTAATGCAGGCTTAACAAGCAGTGACGGAAAACACCTTTAATAAGCTAAGGAAGCATTTAGGTGCCACCACAACTACTTCCGTCATCATTATATTTTACAAGAAAGCCAAAATTCACACATGGGGTTTTGAATGACGGACAAGGTGATCTCTTTGTGATCGTAAAAATGTTGGATTAATCTACAGGTTAAAAAAAAAAAAATTAATCCATGGGTGTTACATACAGGTCAGGACAACGGAGATGAGGATAATCCAAAGAACGTGTATTTAAAGTCCTAGCAATCCGTCTATGATGAGCTTTCAGCTGTGTATGTGCACAGTGGAACTGGAACTGATGTGTGTGTGAGGTGCATGATGGGATTTATAGTTCTTCAGCGATCTGCAACTGCTAGATCGCAGCTGATGATGACAGTGTGTCACATGCGTGCTAAAATGAAGGTTGTGATCCGAACGTTCTGTCCTTAGAGTTCAACAGCAAGTCTACAGTACCCTAGTGAAATGGTCCCCTATGGTCCGCTATTTTGAATTTCTGACACTGATAATGGAAATAAATGCATACTGTACCGAACCAAACCATTCTGTGGACCCAACAACAATGTGAAAGAATGGTATAGAGCAGTGTTTCCCAACCATGTTCCTGAAGGCACACCAACAGAGCATATTTTGGATGTCTCCCTTATCTGACCCATTAACTTCTTAATGTTCTTCTTATGTTCTGATTAGTTGATTCAGGTGTGTTGAAAAATATGTACTGTTGGTGTGTCTTAAGGAACATGGTTGGGAAACACTGGTATAGAGCATACCAAGAAGCATGAGGGGTGTAACTGAACTCCAAACAAATAAAGGACTGAGATTTTTTTTTTGGTTGAATAACACTGGTGGTCCTGCGCCCCCCAAAAAATCCACTTTAGATGAATGTGCCTATGTTTCTATGCCTATTCCAGCCGGATCACTTCAACAAACAGATTGCAGTTCCATTTAGTGTTTCTAGTAGTCCAGAAAGCGAATGACTGCCTTCAATTTCTCTCTCTCTCTCTGAGTATAAGAGCTGGATCAATAGCATGTCAGTAAGTGAACTTGTGCGAATCACATCCATTCATCTCTCTCTTTCCCACACACACACACACTTCTCCCATTCCACTTTCAGTTTGGGAGTCTGGAGGTAGGGCATGGCTTCGGGCACCAGGAGCAGGGCTTCCCCACACACACCAGCTACTGTCTCTTACAGCGCATGACACTTAACCAATAACCCGTCCCACCACAGCTAGATGCACTCGTGTGGCCCCAGACCAGCGTTAGTGCCGCTCAATTGTATTAAGGGCAGGAATGAAAGCAGCGTGACCCTTCTTAAGTGCACAAGGCATCTTTGTGCGGAGCGAAGTCGGCCGATTGAGCAGATGCATCAAAGGAAATTCCCCCCCGCGCACAGTCAGAGCAGACAGATAATGCTATTTACCTGAGTGATGCAGCTTGGCCTGCAACAAGACACAGATGCATGATGTCTGAGCGGAGCTGAGCACTCTGACCGAGAGAAAATCTGTGTGTGTGTGTTTGCCTTCAGAATACATGTGGGGGTGGATTTTAATTAGTGACAGTTTGCTTACACTATGTGTGTGTGTAGTAGGGCCGGGGGGGAAATGTATTTATTATTTTTTTTTAAGTGGTTTATTTTTGAAATCGATTCTGTTTTCTAGGGGTGTTCTGTTATTTCCCGAGGAAATGTAACTATTTTACGTTTTGTCCAAAAAGTTGCTAATTCGTACAATTGCATGATAAATAATTAATACCAAAATGTACGATTTTTATTTTACAAAGAGGCATGTCCATAAATCCCAGCCCTAAAGATCACTTTAAAGGAGATCATACTAAAATCAAGCAGCAAGCTCCCGGTCTCCCTCGTGAAGCAAATACGAAAGTAACTGAAACTGCAATTCCAAAACTGAAAATCGAAATTCCACTAGTCCTGGCTTTTTTTTATAGCTCATCTGTTTCGTTTATATTCAGTTATATTAAGGCTGCATAATTAAGGGCGGGGTCACTTGAGTGACAGCTAGTTCTCGCTGGTCGCCGTCACTTCACCTCAGCTGATTCCGGCTGATTAGCCGCTGAACTCAGCATATACATCATACTTTTGTGTTGTTTTATGTGGCTTTACACAGTCAGTCGCTTTTTGGAATTATTTCCTACAATTATCAGATGATATGGCATGCTGTGTGCACTTTATTGTGCTCACAACTCATTCACATGGCCTCCATTTCCCAGGTGAGTGAAATTATATACTTATATACCATCTCTATAAATGTATTTGTTTTATTTAAGATCATTTATCATTTATATTTTTTGAATGCACTCCAGAATTTGACAGATTGATTAGCTGTAGGCTCTACAACAGTCATCTGAAATGCTGTCATACAGTGTTATGCCTGGATTTCATAAATAGCCGTGCATTTATTAACACAGACTATATTTGAAGTGTTTTAAGTAATTTTTCTCCAGTACAAAAATGCCATAAGAACAATGCTTAGTGACTCAATGTATAACAACAGTGTTTTTAAAAGTCTAAACACTAGTAAACAACCAAGCACATGTGGTCAGAACACAAACGAGTTGCAGGTAGTGAAGTATTAAGCGTTACTCCCACACCCCGTCTAAGCAAAATGTTAGCAGGCATCTGTAGTTTCGCTCACGCTCCGCCTCTTTGCCCTTGTTTGGTATCCCCCTGTCGGTCCGGTGACGTGCGAACAAAAGTGGCTTCTTTCGAATTCTTCAGAAACCTTTGGGTGACGTCACAGATACTACGTTCATATCTTTTACAGTCTATGACTAAAATGTATTCATGAAATCATACAAATTAAATTGAATGGGGTATATGCACACAGTGTTGCCAGATATATTTGACTTTTTCCAGCCCAAAAGCTGTCCAAAACTCGCCCAAACGTGTAAAAAAAATGCCCAAAATATTAATTAATATTTTATTTAATTTTTATTTATTTAAATCAAAACTAACCCTTACTGTCATAACTGATAGTTACCTTAACTGTCAAATTTTTTAACCATACAGCAACCAACACCAGCAGTCAAAGAACCACAACATAATAGGATCACATCGAAAACACTGCCCCCTCTCACCCACACAATGCACTTAATGTTGTGTAGATTACACTACCTACTTTTGAAATGGGGTATAAATTCATCCCATTTGGTGTTTTAAATTCTTTTGAACATAATTAGGTGCTGCTCGTCAATCAGACAACCTTTTTATGTTTGTTCTTGCTGTCAATTGCAGAAAAAAAAGATCACTAAGAAAATAAACCGATGTGAGTTTAATTCCAGGCGCTGCATGATACGTGTGCACGTGAAGGGGAGTCAGATTTGTCCGGGGAGTCGGATTTTGATACAACTGTCCTTCACCTCCTCTTGCGGCTGGGCCCACGCGGTTTGCACTATTCACTGGTTACTACTAATTGAATGGAGTATGAGCACACAGTTATGCTTTAAGTAAGTTGCATATAAAATTTACGCTTCAAACCTGCCCAAATTTTGTTAACCCGCCTATGCCATTTTTTTAACCACACAATCAAATTTAAAACAGCTCAATCTGGCAACAATGTATGGACACCAACTTTTGAATTTTTTGTCAGCCAGCCCAAGAGCTTCCGGTGAATTGTCTAGCTATTACAAATGATATTTAAGATCTGATTTCTTTAAAAATCGGTAATCCTCACTGCCTGACAGAGACACAATATTAAATGGGTCTCAGACCGGACAAAAAAACACTGCTGTAATTTGAATCGATTGAGATCATCTTTCAATGGCACATTGTTGAGCAGAAAGAAGTTGAATTCACTTGACTTTTGTGGCTTATTGTAAATTGAATGGTCAAATCTAAAACCTTTTTTCAGAGACAGAAACCTAACAATTTATGCTGTTAATATTGTTCAAGTACAAAATAATAGAAATAATGTAGAATTTATATGTAGAATTTATTTGATCAATTTAAAATCTAGTGTATTTGTATGCATGTGTCTTTGACTTTGAAAAGCATATTGTATTATTACTACACTGTTAAAATTTACGGTAAAAAATAGCATCTGTGGTTGCCAGAACTTTACCATTAAAAATGGTACAAACTATAAAATTATTTTCAATTTTACGGTAAACTACTGTACTTCATTAATGTATAGACTTACACACCAGTGTTCAACTACTAACACAACACATCATATATTTTAAGGATATGTACTATTAACCAGGTTACATATTTTTACTGTAGCAGTTTTACAGTTTTTTTTACTATTGAAATTACGGTAATTTTTATTATTTTTCTTACAGTGGACTTATTAATGTAAAAATACACCTGAAATAAAGTCTTCATTGATCATTTTTATAAATCAATAGCAATTGTATTAAATCTATATTCGCTGAATTAAATTGAGAATCAAGTTAAATCAAATCAACAGTTTGCAAAGCAGGACTGAATTGAATCAGGGTCTGAATTGATTTCCAGCTCTAGTGTAGTGCCTTTAACACAGTCACATGATCAAAATATGATACTAAAAATAGCAAGCAAATGGTAATATCTGAGGAGCATTGATTCCTACCTTAAAATCACAGATGCATGTCACCGTGTCCCCGATTCGCAGACACTCGCCGTCAAACTTGCAAGTGTTTGTGTCGCACAGAAAAAGATCAGTGTCCTGCTCTTCAAACCCTGTCAGGAAACACACAAATGTAGGTTAGAGATTACAAACTCAATGTAAAATGTACATTAAAGTTCACATTAAAATTATTAGCATTGTTACAAAAAAATCATGCTAGAACAAAAGGCTAAAATAATCATAATAAATTATCAAATTGTTGCATATATAATATATATGTTTAATTATATTTAATAACTTATTATGCATTTGAAATTTCGGTTTAGTTTTAACAGCAGTTTAGTTTGAAAACAGTAAATACTTTAGTGCAATAAAATATTGCATGATGTTAAAAATAAACGTTATTATCAAAAATGATAAAACAAAATCCAAATATACTGATTTAATTTAACCCTAACTCTTGGAGTTTTTTCTTCTAAATCTATGTTTAAAAGCAAACGCCATTATTATTAATGAAATTTGGGTTTTGGTCATAATAGGACAGATCCGGCCAGACTGAGTCACAGGATCTGGGTTAGCGTGCAGTGTCTCACGAATTAAACTCAGTGTTTTATAATTGGTTCATATCACTTTAAAATCTCCAACGATCTTCCCCCAAAGTGCACCCACGGTCAAACGAAACACTGTAGTTCATTAAAACTGAATAAACACATTATTGGTGTGAAACAACCTCACAGAATTACTTCCTCGGGACAAAGGGGCTTTTGGTTTCAAGCTGGATGAAGGATATTAAAGTTAAAGCATATCATGACTGCAGTCCTAAACAACAGACAGCCTGTTACAAAAGCTGCTTTTATAAAACAGAACTTTTTTTGTTTTGTTTTTTTGGAGCTGGTTTAAGGTCAGAACCACCAAGTATTTGAAGCTTACAGACCTGCAGAATGTGGCCAGGATGACCCTGAAGGTGAACAGTGTCGATTGATTACATTAAAGGAACGCTCCTCTTTAATTTGAAAATATGTTCATTTTCTAGTCTCTAGTCACCTAGAGTTAAACAGTTGAGTTTTAACATTTTTGAATCCATTCAGCTGATTTCCGGGTCTGGCGGGAACACTTTTAGCTTAGCTTAGCATGAATCATTGAATGAGATTAGACCATTAGCATCTCACTCAAAAATGACCAAAGAGTTTTGGTCATTTTCCTATTTAAAGCTTGAGTTTTATATAGGAAAGACTGAAGACTGATAGAAATTGAAAAGTTGCTATTTTATAGGCCAATATGGCTAGGAACTATGCTCACTGGCCACTTTATTAGGTACAGGTACTGGGTTGTACCCCCTTTTGCCTTCAGAACTGACTGCCTTAATCCTTCAGGGCATAGATTCAACAAGGTACTGGAAATATTCCTCAGAGATTTTGGTCCATACTGACATGATAACATCACACAGATTTGTCGGCTGCACATCCATGATGTGAATCTCCTGTTTCACCACATCCCAAAGGTGCTCTATTGGATTGACATCTGGTGACTGTGGAGGCCATTTGAGTACAGTAAACTCATTGTCATGTTCAAGAAACCAGTCTGAGATGACTCGCGCTTTATGACATGATGCGTTATCCTGCTGGAAGTAGCCATTAGAAGATGGGCACACTATGGTCAAAAAGGGATGGACATGGTCAGCAACAATACTCAGGTAGGCTGTGGTGTTTACACAATGCTCAGTTGGTACTAATTGGCCCAAAGTGTGCCATTACACCATTACACCACCAGCAGCCTGAGCCGTTGATGCAAGGCAGGATGTATCCATGCTTTCATGTTGTTGACACCAAATTCTGACCCATCCGAATGTCGCAACAGAAATCGAGACCCATCAGACCAGGCAACTTTTGTCCAATCTTCTATTGTCCAATTTTGGTGAGCCTGTGCAAATCTCAGTGCGAATCTGTGCGAGCCTCAGTTTCCTGTTCTTAGCTGACAGGAGTGGCATCCGGTGTGGTTTTCTGCTGCTGTAGCTCATCCGTCTCAAGGTTGGACATGTTGTACATTCAGAGATACTCTTCTGCATACCTCAATTGTAACTAGTGGTTATTTGAGCTGGCACCAACAACCATGCCAAGTTCAAAGTCACTTAAATTACCTTTCTTCTCCATTCTGTGATTGGCTGATTAGAAATTTACATGAAAATTAAAACATGAACATACCCCTCTGAACCCTCAAAATAAAGATATGAAAAAAATGTAAAGTCTGGTGTTTGTAACTGCTGCTGAACTAGAGGCTCATGACTAATTTATGAGTTTAAAAAAAAAACTCAAAACCCCAAAACAGCCTAAAAAATATGCTTTTTAATTGACATCTGCAGACACAAACTGATAAATTGCAAATAAAAGAAACACTAAAAGGGATCGTTCATCCCAAAGATTAAAATTATTTCATCATTTACCGACGTTTCATTTATTCTAAACCTGTTTAAGTGAATCTTCTGTTAATCACAAAGGAAGAAAAATGCCGGTAGCTGGTACCTATTGGTTTCTATAATATTTCTTTTTCTATGTATTTCTTCTTTTCTAAGCCTTTAAATGACACTTTAAGCTGAATACTAAAAATATCTAGTCAATCATGGCAAAGATAAAAGAAATCGTTAGAAATTAGAAATTGTATTATTATTTAGTTATTAAAACTATTATGTTTAGAAATGTGTTGAAAAAATATTTCAATTAAACAGAAATATATATATATACAGGGGGGCAAATAACTCAGGAGGGCTAATAGTTCTGACTTCAACTGTATAAAGCACAGTATTGGTTAAATTATAGCAGTACAATGTGACTAACCAGAATAATCCAGGTTTTTAGTATCTTTTTTTATTGATCTATTACAGACAAGTTGGTGCAGTAAATTCTCAGAAAACAAACAAGACCCAGCATTCACTGCTTGTCTGCCGTTGACTCTACAAACTCAAAACTTTTTTTGCACAAACATTTTTGTTTTTTGGATTTAGCAATCCAGTGAATCATTAAACTAATATTTAGTTGCATGAACAGTTTTTTGTAACTGCTTCAGTTGTGTGGAGTCAACCAACTTTTGGCACCTTTCAGCTGTTATTCCACTTTATCAACATTCCACAAATCATTTACATCTCTTGGTTTTGCTTCAGAAACAGCATTTTTTATATCACCCCACAATCTCGATTGGATTAAGATCAGAGGATTGGGCTGGCCACTTCATAACATTAATTTAGTTAGTTTGAAATCAAGATTTTGCTTGTTTATGGCCCGTTTCCACTGAGTGGTACGGTACGGTTCAGTATGCTTTTATGGCCGTTTCCACTGTTAAAAGGCGTACTAAACCGAACTGTACCATTACCACTTTTTCTGCACCCTTTCGAAAGGGTACCAAACACGAGAAAGGGCACCAAAAGGCGGAGCTAGACTTGCAGCTGAACGCTATTGGTTTACAGAGATACGTCAATTGCTTGCGCAACAAGCCAGAATGAAAACAAAGGCACCGCCATGTTTTCAATACACAGCAGAGAGATTACAGCGTAATTATATATACATATAATAACAAGCCAAACTTGTTGTCGTCTTGATGAATAGCCACAAAGCCAAGAAGAAGAGCAGATTTTACCCTGTGCCCTGTAGTTTTTTATGAGCCGGTCTGAAGCGTGAGCAGTTTAGCTTTCTTGCTTGCGCTCGCCGCGCGTCTATATTTAAAATAACAAAATTCTTGAGCTGATGCTAATAACATGCGCTTGATCATTGATGTGCTTTTGAAACCCGATCCTGTCAGAAACTGACAAACGCCAGAGTGAAGCGTGAAAAAGCAAAGGAGAAGCCGGAAAAAAAGGAGCACATTATTTTTTCAGCAAACGTGAACAAACTGCCCTGTTTAACTATTATCATCACCTTTTGGACTATTTTGAACTCGGAATGATGGAATTATTTTCTAACAGAGGCTACATGTGCTGCTGAAGATTAAAGACACAGATGAGAGGTTTGCACTGACTGTGGGCTATATTTTGTGTTGTTTTTGAACCCAAATATAGACTAAATGTATGCTATGTGTAGTTTTTCTGTAAGTGGTAACATATCAGAGACTGTAAGGGTCTGTATATGTTCATATATGCTGCATTTATTTATTTATTTTATATAATTGCTGACGTTACAGTAGGCTATTTCGCACTGTCATTGATCTGCAGTTATAATCAAATCATGTTCATAGAAAAGTTAGTAATAAACATTTATACAGAAGTATTTATGTGTATAAAGCCTCTTTACCTGTACAGCTTTAGACATTTCCTCGAGCGAAAATGACGTTGACTAAACTTTCTGTCATACACCACGCCCACCAAAAGAGTACCATTGGTACCCGTTTAGCAGTGGAAACGCAAGCCTGATAAAGGTGTCTCCTCTTCAGCGTAAGGCAACATTGACCTCTTCAAGTATTTTGACTCTTGCAAACTGGTCCATAACCCCTGATATGCGATAAATAGGCCCAACACCTTAGTAGGAGAAACATGGCCATACTATGATGCTTGCACCACCATGCTTAACTGTCTTCACTGTGTACTGTGGCTTGAATTCAGATTTTTGGGGGTCGTCTCACAAACTGTCTGTGGCCCTTGGACCCAAAAAGAACAACCTAACTCTCATCAGTCAACAAAATGTTCCTCCATTAGTCTTTAATCCATGTGTTATTTGGCAAATTGTAACTTCTTCTGCACATGCCTTTTTTTTAACAGGGGGACTTTGAGCAAGGGGATTCTTGAAAATAGATTAGCTTCACACAGACATCTTCTAACTGTCACAATACTTACAGGTAACTCCAGACTGTTTTTGATCATCCTGGAGGTGATCATTGGCTGAGCCTTTGCCATTCTGGTTATACTCCAATCTATTATGATGGTTATTTTCTGTTTTCTTCCACTTCTCTCTGGTTTTTCCCTCAATTTTAAGGTATTGGAGATCATTTTAGCTGAACAGCCTATAATTTTTTGTACTTCTTTATAGGTTTTCCCCTCTCCAATCTTTTTAATCAAAGTACCCTGTTCTTGGTACATGTCTTGAATGACCCATTTGCTTCAGGGTTTCAAATGCATGTTCAAGTGCTGGCTTCATTCTTGAATATGGGCCACCTGATTTACATCTGTTTTTCACAAAATTGATGACCTCACTGATTGAATGCCACACTGCAATTTTTTTAACACACCCCTTTCAACTGATTGCCCAATTGCACAGCCTTAAGAGCGTGCATATGCATGAATGTTTGTTTTCTGAGAATCTACTACACCTACTGGTAACTTGTTTGCCATGTATTAATAAAAACATAATAAAAACCTAATTTATTCTGGTTGGTCACATTGTACTGCTATTATTTTGAACAATACTGTATAACAAACACAGTGAAATATTGTTCTATTGAATTTGTCAGTATAAACAAATGTAAGACCCCCAGACGGTTGCATCATTCGTATGATTAGAAAGAAGTAACACTCCTAAATCTCCTCAAACATGAGTGCACTTCCACATATGACTATTTAGTTCAATGCCTTGAGCCAAAATTGACTCAAAGGCTTCTCCCTGCAAACACAAAGAGGAACAGGATGATCCAGGATGAATATTTCATAAGCTCCACCATCTGCAAGTCAAAGAACAGGATGGGCTGAACATCCACGTCACACTGTATAATGTTACAACATGAAACCGCATTGACGGCTGTAAAAAAGCGCACTTAAACGTATTGATTCGTATATTCGAAATCCTTAAAGTACATTTTTTTGAGAAATTAATTTCAGGAAATATAATGCAAATGAATTGAAAGAATATATTAGTGTACTGTAAGGGAAGGCATTTTTCATGAATGTTTGATTTCAGTCGAAAAGAATCTTTTTAAACACTGTAAAACATAAAGGGTAGTTTGAAGTCATATTTCTGTGAAATAAGTCACTGGGTTACATTTTTAAATAAAAAACGTAACCCAGCGGTTGTCTTATTCCACCCAGAATTGGAGCGTATACTACATTGGCAGATAAAATATGCTTTTCTGTGCATAAATGAGCTGTTTTAGGTACACACTGAAATATTGCCAGCCATAAAGAAAATTTAATTCTTTAAATGTTTAATTATTTTTTATAAATTGAATATTTCTATTTTAAATAAATGTTATTTCAGATTTTTATAAATCAACCGAATGTCTTAAAATCTGGATTTCCACAAAAATATTAAGCAGCAAAACATATATATATATTATATATATATTTTATTATATATATATATATTATATATATATATTATATTTCAAAATTAAATCCATTGAGTAATAAAATTCAGCTTTGCATAACAGGAATAAATTATTATTATAATAATTTTTAACATATTAAATTTGAAAACAGATTTAAAATGTGTAAATATCTTGAATAAATAATGCAATATCTTCAGGTATATACACACACAGTGAGTTACAGTTCAAAATGACCACTACCTCTACGTGTGACGCCGATGCAGGACAAAGGGATTAGTAAAATGTTTTTCTGTATAATAGCAGTTTGCGACAATACCGCCGGGTGGCACAAAAGAACAGTATGCGAACGGACAGAAATATACAGTAGTGTTAATACCCCGCTACCTGCAAACGAAGATGAAATAACGAAACAATGCGTTATAATTCCATCATAAATAATTAACAAGCTTTATTATCATTATAGACTTGTTAAGTGCGATGAGGATTCATTTTGGAAACTAAATCTAAAGAAATAAGACAACTAAAATGAATGTACAAAATAAAGAAATGAATGAATGAATAAATAAATAAAGCAGTGTTTTAGCCTGAATATAGGCAGATGTGGAGTATTTGTTATTTTAAAGTAATAGGACTTAGACAACCAACAAATAAGCTTATTCATTTACGTTTTCATATATACAGTGGTCCTTCGTTATTCGTGGGAATTACCTCCTAAAAATAACCCGCGATAGGTGAAATCCATGAAGTAATCCGCTTTATTTTTTACAATTATTATTAATGTTTTAAGGCTGTAAAACCCCTCACTACACACTTTATACACCTTTCTCAGACTGGCATTAACATTTTCACACATTTTCTCTTTAAACACTCTCAACCTGTTGTCAGCTGTCAGCAAAAGGTTCATAAAGCTCATTTCAAAGTTCATTTAATCTTTTGAACGAATAATGGCATCCAGCATGATGTTCTTTTTTCCTGCATTCACTGATCCACAGAACTAAAGCAGACTCCATCCTCCATTCTGCCATGCACATGACAGTTGAAGGTAATAACACACCAGACGTGCACATTCGCATGTTATTTAAAATGAAATTATTCAGATGGCGCTCTGTGGGGTGGCCAAATATGAAAAATATGTACAGTGTCCTGAGTCGTTGCTGGGCACCGCACACAGCCGTTGATATGCGGCACTGGTGTGCGTACCCTGATGTAAACCTAGATTTACAATTCTAAAATGCGTGGCGTGGCACATCCGGTGCGCATCCCTTTACGATGGTCTTGCTTTGGACAGTTACAACCCTTTTTGCATCCTTGTTGAAACTCGCACTGCTATAGTGATCAGTGATTTATGTTAATTTGGCAAGATGAAGGCATTCTGAACTGTACAGGAGGCACGGAGGAGATTGATTGACATTGGTCTACAGCCAATCAGGATGCAGAACACATTCCGTTGTAAAAAAAATAAAAATAAAATAAAAATAAGTATGCCAAATTGCACTAAAACATCCGTGAAACTGCGAAGCCACAAAAGGTGAACCACGTTATAGCGAGGGACTACTGTATATATAAATATCAATGTTTAAATAACAATAAAACTAAAAAAGAACATGAACAAACTTTAAACTTTGTATTTGAGCTTGTTGCCACGGACATAATACAGAAAAATAATAATAATAAAGATTAAAAACACAATCAAATAATTAAATTACATTATGTAACTAAATTAAACTACAAATGGAAATATAAAACAAGCAAATCTTAGAATGAAAGCTAATAAAGTCAATGATAACTAAAATAGTCTCAGTTATCATAAAAATAACACTGATTTGTTATCCAATAAATGAAAGACTTCTGTCTAAATCGATAAAAATAACCTTTTATGAATAAAGTTCATCATTAAGCTAGTGCTGATCCAACAAACATCGCATCTAATGTACTCACAAGTCACAAATTCTCAGCATTTTTACAAACACCTCATTTACTGAATCCTATTGCTCAGAATATCATGCATTCAAGGCATTCAAAATCAGTCTATTTTTATGAATGCAGAAAGCTTGTCTGGGAAGTTGTGCAAAAAAATTGGGAATTATTTTATATGTCGATAAATATACGGCAAACTGACCTGTGCTCAAACGACTGAGAGGAGGAGAGAGAAAATAAGAAACAAGAGATCAGACAGTGAGTTCAGATCCGAGATGGGCGTATGATTTCTCTCGCTGGGATGAGACATGCATCAAATTTAAATATTGCCGGATCAGTTGTGTCTGACTGCGCAGCCCATCATACTCAGAGTGCTTTGTGTGTGTGTGTGTGAGAGAGAGAGATGTGGCACAGACTGATACAGCGCTGCTGAAACAAGACAAGCAGGCCGAGTCTCAGGATAAGTAAGTCTGTGTGGAATAATAATGAACCGGGTGGAAGAGGAAGACAACACTGCAAACGCAAACACAATAGAGATTTTCAGAGTAGGAGCTGTGACACTCTAGTGCTCGGGTCACTTCCATTTCTATTCATCTTTCAGTGGATTCACATCTTAAATCAGCTCGCAGATTCCGGGATTTGAGATGAATTTAAATCACTGGATTTACTAGGACTGGACAATATATCTAAATTATTAATGGTTTTTGCAATTAATGTCTGATTAATACAAGAGTATCATGAGTGGCTGTCATTAGCATTAGCACACCTTCTGAAAGACTTTAATCAGACAGCTCATCATTATGCAACAGTTAAAGTTGAAGTCAGAATTAATAGCCTTTCTGAATTATTAGTCAAGTTAAGTCAAATCGAGCTTTATTGTCATTCCGCTACATATGTGGACATACAGAGGATTGAAATGTCGTGTCTTGCAGAACAACGGTGCTACATAAATTTATCATAAATACAAACACAACACATAACTAACATATAAAATACTTAAACTATGCTCATAAGACAAGCTATACAAGTACTTTTAGATGAGACTGAACAATGTTGTGCAGGATATTGTGCAAGAGAGGTATTAAAGGTTGGATTATTGTGTGAAAGAGTTATTTAAAGATGAAGAAAGCAGTGCAACGTGATTGTGGTACATTTATAGTAAACATTGTTTGCCTTATTGAGTCCTTGTAAACGCCTAAAGCGAGCGAGCCAAGGCCAGTCGCGTTTCCACTATCACTTCCGGGGCGTAATCGGGCCAAAGCGGGGCTTCCTTGGGGCCAGCGTCCGGCCTTTTTCGGCCCGCCGAATACCTTGGGTCAAGGAGGGCCAACTGGGGCTTCGGGGCGGGGTTACGTACAAAGGCGGAGTTTTCCTGTCAGGTAAAGAGGAGACAAGATGCTTTCTTCCCTTACATTTGTTTTGCTGTCGCGCTAGCCTTGCAGCCAAAATCTGTGTTCGAAGTAAATGCCGCCGAACTCGAATGTCCTTATCCAGGGATCGCTGTCTGGCCTTACACCAACAGACCACAAACAGTAAAAAAGTAATCGCTTCGGTGTTCTCCATCTTCCAGCTCTCGTAGTGATGCCAGGTTATGTTTGTGGTTATAATTTGAGTTTTTTGTTCCCGCTGAAGTGGGCGGGTTGTGTGACGGGTTGTGAGACGTTTGATTCGGGGGACGTTCTGGGGGCGGTGTTTGCGTGACGCGCTGCGAGCAACTTGCCCGACAGTGGAAACGCGACATGATTTCGGCCTCATTTCTCAACCTCCCGGGCTATTGGCCCGGCCTGGCCCGATTAAAGCCCTGGCTCGCACTGGCCCGAAAGTGGAAATGTGGCTAATGTTTCCGAACTTAACCTTAAAATGTTGACCTTAAATTGTTTGTTTGTTTGTTTGTTTGTTTTTTAAATTAAATTAAAAACTGCTTTTATTCTAGCCTAAATAAAACAAATAAGACTTTCTAGTGTTAGTAAGACCAGCAGGGGGCACTCAATCTGCGGTCTGTGTGGGTCCTAATGCCCCAGTATATTGATGGGGACACTTTAGGTTGTTTTTAGTCATGTGGTACTGGTGATGTGCAAAATTCAGATGCAGGGCAGGAAGTAACAAACAGACAGAGGAAAGTCTATAGCTGCGTCTCAAATGGCACACTATTCACTATGCACTCATGCACTATGAACTTATGCACTTACACACTCAACAGCATAGTATATGTAGGTAGTGTCGTCCCAAATGGAACACTAATGTATTTTTACTAAGCGGAAATTCAAACCGTTTCCCTGACGACGTTTGGCGGTTGCCAAATCAGTAAAATAAATGACCAAACTATTAAATAATACCTGCCATGAGTATAACCGCATTCACCATCGGGAGGCACTACAATCACTCTCATAGGAGAATTTTGCTTTCACAATCCAAAATAAATAATGTTATCCAACATGTGCGGCCGACAGCTCCGCCCCTTCTGCTACATGAGCAAACCTGCAGTCGTTGAGTGCGTGAAGTGTCCATCATTCCACACTTCATTTTACCGGCTGAATGAGTGCATCATCCAGGTAATTAAAGTGCACTTATTATTTTTAGAGTTTTCAGTGTGAACGCACTACTTACACTATTTATACTACAAAATGGCGTAGAATAGTGTATAAGTATGCGATTTGGGACGCAGCTTATATTTTCATGATTTATACCATATTTCAAAGGAGACATAGAAATAGAAAATAGACATAAATAGAAAATTACCACATATGTTGGGAATGATCGTGAAGAGGACCGAGTTTTCTACTGAACTAAAATATATTTTCCTGTAATCAAGGCGGTAGATACTGTACTATAGTAACAATAGTGTTTGGAAGCCTACAATAGATAATTACTTGACTGTCGTAGGAATTATATTGTTGCTGTGGTACAACACAACTGTAGTAATAAAGAAATTATTCAATAGGCTTTATACACCATCACAATGCATCACAGTTTACGCTAACGTTATGTTATTTATTACAGTTTATCAGTTTACTATACTACAGTATTCTGTAGCATTCATTAACAAAGGGTTGTACACATAAATCACTTTACCATATGGTTCAGAAACATGTTTATTATAAACTACTATAGTTTTTTCCCCCATGCGGATATCTTTCAGACATCATGAAACAACAGATAAAAGCATACAAAAGCGTGGACGCATAGTCTACAATATTATTTGTTTTTGTTAGGGGGAAAAGTGCTCCACAGTAATAACAGTCTAGTTTTGTTGCAAGAGTTGCATTTCTTTTTAGTTCTGTCGATGAACTTTACCATTAACAAACATTTACCAGTGCTGCGCATCTAAATGTTCATGTTATGGTTGTTTATTCTGCCTAAATGCCAGTAAAGACATGGATTATTGCAAAACAAGACAGAGATTTCATGCAGTGTTTACATGGCAGGGTACGTTATTTATATTCTCCTGGAAGTTGTATAAGTGTGGTGGTGTTTGTATCTGGTTTTAATATAACACATTAACATATTTATACATATAGCTAGGCCTGTATATTATATTTATTAGTGCTGTCAAATGAATTATCTCGTTCAGTTCAGTTTGTACACATAGATGTATTGAAAGAAATTTTCATTACATGCAGCCTTTTTATCCATTTTTCAGCCAGTTTCTTGAACCCCCCCCCCCCCCCCCCCCCCCCCCCCTCTTTATGAGCAAAAATAAAAGCTGTTCTGCATTTCTTATTTTGGCCGATTTAAACAATTATGTACAGCATAAAACAGAAATATTTTGATGTTCTGATAGCGATTCCTATGTAGAAGAATCACTTCCTATTCTCCATCTGAATTTCGTGCGTCATCAATGACGTCATGTGAAAACAACCTATACTGCTCAGTGAGCACGGTCTTTGGGATGAGACGTTAAGCCGAGGTCTTGACTCTCTGTTGTCGTTAAAAATCCCAGGAATTTGCCCACTGGCCCCTGTCCATCATGGCCTCCTAACCATCTCCATATGATAATTGGCTTCATCACTCTGTCTCCTCTCCACCAATCAGCTGGTGTATGATGTGCGGTCTGGCGTATGGCTGCTGTTGCATCATCCAGGGGGATGCTGCACACTGGAGGCGGATAAGGAGATTCCCCGCCAGAAAAATGTGTAAAGTGCTTTGAGTGTCCAGAAAAGCGCTATGTAAATGTAAGGAAAATTATTATTAATTATTGTTTTTATTATCTGTGATTTCCTCCGGGTGCTCCGGTTTCCCCCACAAGTCCAGAGACAGGTACAGGTGAATTGGGTAAGCTAAATTGTCAGTAGTGTATGTGTGTGAATGAGAATGTATAGGTGTTTCTTAGTGATGGGTTGCAGATGAAAGGTTATCCGCTGCGTAAAACATATGCTGGATAAGTTGGCTGTTCATTCCGCTGTGGTGACCTCAGATTAATAAAGGGATTAAGCCGAAAAGAATATGAATGATGTATTATCTGTGATGCAAAGACTACAGAAAAACATACTCAAGTAAAAGTACCCTTACTTGCCAGGTTGGTCTGTATGCTGTGATATATATATATATATATATATATATATATATATATATATATATATATATATATATATATATATATATATATATATATATATATATATATATATATATATATATATATATATACACTTTAACCACAGATATTCAGCTTTGCCTTTTCACAATACTAAACAGACTGTTCTGTAGGTGTAGCTTACTGTATGTGTTGTGATGTGTTCAATTAAAATATAATTTTGATTTAGTTTTCCTGGTAATAGACATGCTCTTACACTATACTGTATGCTGTAGAAAAGATACATGGTGAGAAGCCATAGGCTTCAAAAAGCAAATATAAGAATTAAGTTATTAGCCTTTAGTGCCCGATGAAATTGCGTTGGGGTGAAAATAATGTTTTGATTTCTTTGACCATCATGGCAATGTTATTACATTTAATTGTATATATATATATATATATATATATACATTTTTCTGTGCAGTTTGATTGGATGGGAATCATGGGAATGATTATTCTCCTTAGCCAATTGACTGTATCTATACACTTGCAAGTTGTAAAAGGTGCGTCAGTTTACTAACATTGAGTGCATGACATACTGATTAAGTAAAAACATTTTCCGACATTAGCCTTTCGTGAAGTTTCACAAACTAATTTCGAGAGGAGCATGTGATAGGATTGACTACAGCTGATCCCTATCACTAATCACTAACTAGCCAATCGGATCTTTCTAAATTTAATATAAATATCCAGCCTAAAACTTAATTTTTCATCTTTGTTTTGGAAACCCCCCGCCCTACCTCCCCCCATCCATCCCTTCTCCCTCCTCCTCAATTCTAAGTTTGGGCGACACACCCACAGCAAGGAGGTCATTGGTCCAAACGCTAACAGAGCCAACCTGAGTTCCCCGGGTACTCCGGTTTCCTCCCACATGAAAAACATGCTACAAAAGTTAGTCACAAGCACCTAACACGCAAAATTAATGGTCTATTCTTGGGAAGTTATCGAGAACTACCTGATCTCGTATCCCTCCTAATGCTTACCGACCAGGCGGGAGCCCTGGGCTCACCTATCTTCGAGCTCAGGGTTCTCTCCCGGGACAGCATGCCAAACCTGCTAAAATAGTCAAGCATTATCTAAGTGTGAACTCTTGAAATTAATATTATTCTCAGACATTACACTCTGGCATATGATAAAGCACTAAAAGTGGCCTAAACCGTCAATATACTGTTTGTAGGACAGTGTACGAAAGCAGAAGAACATCTCTGTCCATTACAGTAAGTTGCGTGTCTTATTTCACACTGAATATGACTGAAAGTAATGGCTTGTGGTCCAGCGAGTGAGTCAGATGTTAATTTGGTAACCACTCCAACTGTTTCAGAGTGTAAGTGAGATGCTTTACAGTTTGTGTGCGTGACTCATTTGTGAATCATTTTAATTGACTCATTAGCAAAAACTAACTTTCTTTGGCAAATCAGGCTACGGTCAAGGTGTCAAGTTTGATCTGAACTGTTTATTTCTGCCATGATGCAACAGTAAATTCAATAGTGATGTTATAGAAAGCATTTAGTAAAATAAAATTTTACCCACAACTTCATCTCTTCATCTCTAAATGCATCATAATGCACATTAGGGCTGCATGATTCTGGAAAAATATGCTATATGTGAAATTGTTGGTGATATTGCGTTTAGGTGATTTTTTTACGGTATAACATTTCCCTAATGCCATTGTTATTAGCCATGTTATTTATGTATTGAGCATGTTCTCCCCGTGTTGGCGCGGGTTTCCTCCAGGTGCTCCGGGTTCCCCCACACTCCAGAGACATGGGCTACAGGTGAATTGAATAAGCTAAATTGGCTGTAGTGTATGTGTGTGAATGCAAGAGTATATGGGTTTACCATTTTTGTGTTGCGGCTGAAAGGGCATCCACTGCATAAAACATATGCTGGATAAGTTGCCGGTTCATTCCGCTGTGGCAAGCCCTGATTAATAAAGGGACTAAGCCAAAAAGAAAATGAATGAATGAATTTATTTAATGATATTAAACTAAACAGGTAAACAATCTTTTTTATATCTAATTAATTCTAATTGAGACCTAAAAAACTGTGTCACGGTGGAAGTTATTTAGGCTTTAAAATACTATGAATGAGTGAAAACCTCAGCAGATATTCTGACTCTGATTGGCTGTTGTTATTTTCCCCTCTCGTCTCGACTCCCATCATAAGTATATTTCAGCTCTAGGTTCAGCTTTGAGAAGCCAATAGCAGCCAATAGCAGAACAGCAACTGCTAGGGAGGTGGGGATAAAGATAGTAAGGCCCTGTCTGATTGGTCAAATTTAGGTAAACAACCAACGCACAAAATAAATGTCATTTATCACACGTTTGCGATACGTATATTACATATACTATTATTGCAATATCGATAATTTGTATATTGCATACACTATTATGACAATATTGATCACACATGTCAGCAATATGTATATTGCATATACTATTATCGAAATATCGAAAATGTTGCTATATATAGTACAGCCCTAATACATATCCATATTATGAATACAGTAAAAGTATCCACATTTACCATAGATATTTTAGTGGCATTGAAAGTGTGGTTTTTATTAAAATAAATTAAATAAATTTTTATTCAAATAATTAAGTTTCATCATTATTTTTCCATTTTTTTATTTCAATTTTAGTAACAGTTTTGGTATTTTTGTGGGGTTTTGTCATCTTGGAATCATGATGATGCCAGAAGCCTGGTTTCTATTATAGATTTGACCAAAACTGTAGTAATGTTTTCTTAATTTCAATAAAAGCTAGTAGGCAATGATGTTGCTTACATTAGACAGTGCTAAAAACCACCCCAAGCAAATGTGTTGTCTCTAAATTGACATCTTTCCATCAGATATATTTTCATTTCACTATTTCAATTTGTGTAGTTTAAAGGGTAGTGGAAACCCAGCTAAAGTTGTCAAAACAATTTCCATAGAAAAAATATTAAAATGCTGTATTATGCATGTCTGGTACTTTGTAGAGCGAAAAAAAAAATAATAATATGTGTACATCATCTGCATATCACACAATAAAGCGCAAGACGTGTTTTGGGCAATTAGTTAGTATTTTCAGACCAGTGCAACACTAATTTTTACGTTTGATGCCATGTTGTTTAAATAGCAAATTCATTTGCACCCCTTTGTGGACTCTTGTTTTGAGGAACTGAAATAGATTGCACCATTAACCAAAAGCTGGTCTAAAATCCAGCGCAGAGTGCGTTAGTTATCCACCTATGCAGGTCTAAATTCTTACAAATTGCTTGATACATTTACAGCAATACACACATATCTTTACTTATGAAAAATTAAGGAATTAAATGTTACAAAAAATTTTATTTTCTTCATAAATATTAAAACCACTGCCTCCATGCCTTCTTGTTTTTTTTTTTTTTGTGTTGTTTATTCGTGACAATTTGCATTTGCATATGTTATTATTATTTATTTGTGTTTATTGTGAATATTTATACTTGTTTTGATAAAAACAAGTTTAGGTTTGTCCACCTGTTGGTTTTTGGAGACTTATGCATCACCACATGAGGCATAAGAATAGGACGTGTGTTTGGATATAATTTTGTTTTTTTACCACACTTCGTTATTATTGTTCATTTATTTGTTTGCCCGAAATTAGAAATGAATTTGAAAATAGCTTTGAATTAAATCTTTTTGCTTAACAAATTAAATTAATTATGTAGGCTAATGGATGTCTTCAGTGGAGTGAGTTTCCACCGTTTCCTTACTCCATGAAAGTAAAGGAGTAAAGTGTAGAAGTAAAGTAAAAAGAAAGCAAAGAGGCCGAATAGAGGAGGCTCATTCTTTATCCTTGTGCTGCAGATGGTCTGTTCAACTGTTTTCTCACTAGTGAAGCGTTCAGTTTTTCAACCTACAAAGTCTGACTCTCAAAACCTACAACTGACTCTCAAAGGGAATGGGAGATAAGACTCTGATTGGTTTAGTTCATGTTATGCTCAAAACACACCCATAACCCAAGAGAATAAGCTGTTAGACCATGTGCCAGGGCGCAGAGCTTATTTTTCCATACTTAAAATAGCAAAAGTGGATTTGGACACGCATTTAATGCTTTTGCACCTAAATTGGAATATATAATGTCTGCAAAATTGTTGCAAAAAATGTATATGTGCTGAATTTAAACAAACAAATTAAATGTAGTAATGTTCAACTTAATTTGTTTGATTAAATTCAGCCCAAATAAATTGTTTACAACCACTTAACTTAAAAATGTAGTAAATGCAAGGAATCCTCTTTGAATCATTTTTTTTAGTGTAGATCGTTAAAATAGAGCCCAGACTTAACATGTATGAATTTAGAATATCCATTTTAACTATTGCAATTTTTAGTTGTTGCGTAGAGACAATAATTGGCATTGTTTCATAAAAATGTACAAAATGCCATGTAATCTACATTAGTTTCTGATTGCCCTTTGTTAGTTGCTGTAGTTGCTAATAAACTCATCCTTGTTGGTTCTTATCTCATATTGATGGTGTTTACTATTTTTGATTTGTAATTCATTTTTCATTAAGCTGTATGTAGTGCAGCTTTAGCTTCTCTCATTTTTCTTCAAGGTAAGACAGTGTTGGTATAGTTCAGCTAGCTGCATTATTTGGTTTAGTTTGGCCAGCATTGAACATCACACAGGAAGTGGCAAAGGAAATATAATGACAACGGCAGATCTGAAAGCATACCAAAGCTGACACCAGAGATATCAGAACATTTGCTGACAAACACCACTTCACAGGAAATCTGGGCTTGCATATGCTCTGCTAATGAACTCGGGGCAAAGTTTCTTTGAACCAAAACATCTGCCAAATGAATAAATGAATATGCAAACGGTTTGAGTATCGTTAACCCGCAGGGTGCGAGAGCCAGTGAACATCTGCAGCAGTATTACCTAATGCTCACACAAATGTGAGTTACTGCTATACCAGACTGCTGTATATTCATGAACACACGCATTATGTTACTCTGTGTGATGGGCAATATTTTTGAGTTGTGGGGCAAAGGAAGCATTAAAAAAGGATTCTTTTCTACACTCAAATAAATGTAAGATCTCACGGATCTTTACTTTTAAGAGAACTTTATATAAATAGGATATTTAAATGTGTAACTGCTTGGTAGCCTATAACAAGAGCTGTGAAACCAAAAAACAGTTGAAGTCAAAATTATTTGCCCTCCTGTATTTTTTTCCCCTTTTCAAATATTTCCCAAATGATGTTTCAAGAGTTCCAACTTAGATATGCTTGGCGTTTAAAGCAGGTTTGGCATTTGAGCCCAGGGCTCCCATACGGTCGATAAGCATATCAGGAGATCCGAGATCAGGTAGGTCTCGAGAGCTCCCCCTTTAGAAAAGGGAGGAAAAGGAGGAGATGGGGTGGAAGGGGGGATTTTTCCAAACGAAGATAGAACAGTAAGGAGAAAATGATCCATTTATAGTAAACTCGGATCACTCTAATTGGATTACTACTGATTACAGATGAGTGGCCAGACGTGCTCAATCATATCACGTGCTCCTCTCGAAATTAGTTTATGAAACTTCACTTAACAGAGCAAAGAATTTTTCCACAGTATTTCCTATAATATTTTTTCATCTGGAGAAAGTCTTGTTTTATTTCAGCTAGAATAAAAGCAGTTTCATTTTTTTAAAACCATTTTAAGGTCAATATTATTAGCCCTCTTAAGCACTTTATTTTTCGAATGTCTACAGAACAAACCACTGTTATACAATAGCTTGCCCAATTAACCTAATTAAGCCTTTAAATATCTTTTTTAGCTGAAAACTAGTATCTTGAAAAATATGTAGTAAAATATTATGTGCTGTCATTAGGGGTGTAGCGATCACGGTTGATCTGTGATCCATAGGCTACGGATCACAACCCAGTTTGGAACGCACGTGACCTGCAGATTAATACGTTTTTTTTAACTTGTAGGTTCATCCGACATTTATAACAATCGCAGAGAGATCGTCTCCTGTGTCATTCAAATCATGTGTATAAAAGTATTTGGCTTCCCTGTGAAATATTATGATGATGGAAAAAGTTGTGGTGGGACCTAAATGCTTTCTTAGATTATTAAATAAAGGTGTTTTCTGTCACTGTGTGTTTAGCCTGCATTAATTAATTCATTGTAAAGCTGCCTAATTAAACATTAAAAGATCATAATCTCAGATCAAACCCATGCAACATGAATGATAAATAATAATGATTTGCATGTTTATTAATCATTCGAAGCACTGCATTCATCTGCATTCAATTTTTACTCTTTTTCAGTTACAAAAATTAAATAATACAGAAGTACTGGGAGAACAGTTCATAGTTCAGATATAAACACTGATGATTATGGTAAAGATTAAAATCACTGTTTAATGGAACTAGGTGCTGGTGTTGCAGCAATTACAGTGTTTAACCAACAGGTGGCGACAAACAACCATCAAAATTATGTCACTGAATAGGTTTTCAAAAATGATCCACCAATAATGAAACATGACGTTTTATGTGTGAATTGTTGAATCATCAATTGAAAACAAATAGGATATGTTATACAAGATGTTAGATTTTTATATTTAGCATTATCAGCAACAGTAGCAAAGATCATTTTTCGTATTGAATAGTTTCCTTTTTCCAGCTGTTTTTTTTTTTATTATTTTTATTAAAATGACAGGTTCTAAGTTCTGTTTGTTAAAACCAATGTTTTTTTGCAGTAATATTTTTGTATAAATGGAATGCAAATGACATTTGTCTTTTCTCTATTTTTGCAGATCCAAAAACGGTCCGATCCATGACTCAAAAACCATAGTGTAATCCGAACCGTGAGATTTGTGATCTGTTACACCACTAGCTGTCATCATGGCAAGGGTAAGAGAAATCAGTTATTAGAAATTAGTTATTAAAACTATTATGTTTATAAATGAGTTGAAAAAAATCTTTCCATTAAACAGAAATTGGGGAAATAAAAATACAGCGGACTTCAAATGAATATACATTTCTCAAATGTGCTTCCTAATCAATATGTAAAAAAATATATATATAAAAATAAATAAATAAATCAGTCCACCAGTAACCTAAAATTATTCCATTGTTGAAGTAAGTTTTAATAGTTTCTCTATTCAGTGCATGATTAGAAATCCCACTCAATCGCTTTATAATGTTGTTACATTAATATAGAGCATTACTTTCTTGTTAATTATGTTACATAAATTACTGGAGCTGAGGATTATGAAACTAAACACTGCCCATTCTTTGTGATTTCCCAATTATGTTTTGCAAGCTAAATCTTCTGTGTATTAAGAACGCCATTGGCGGATTAACATGCTAGCTTATCCTATACCCTCAATTATATGTTTTTTTTATTCGCACTAAATGCTTTTGTTTGATTAGGCATTATAGATTTCTAACCCCTGGGGTTATTGGCAGATTAGAAATGAACAGGCTAACTAATTATTCATGAGACCAGCAGTATCTTGTAAAAAAACAAAACTCATGTGCAAAACCGCATGCAAAATCATCTTATTGCAGGGTTGTCCACATGACTAACCAAACCCTGTATAATGATGTAAGTTTCGAGTCCACCTGACCCAGATTGTTCATATTCAGTGAGGTTTTCTATAAACTGTAAGATGTGTTCTTTATAGAACAAAGTTTATAGACCTTAAAGGAAAGGTTTTCCCAAATGTTATGATAATTTTAGTCATCCACTACTAGCAGGCTGCAAATAACATGGCGGTTTGGTGAGGATTGACCCCCCCTGAATTACACTTGGTCCTTGCAGGACATCAAAACAAGATGTATGGGGTAGTGGTGGTGGGGGGGGGGGGGGGGCATCTATGGGGGGGTCAGCCCTTCAATGGTAAGAAAAAGCTTTCTCTGATCTCTGATCTACAGTTGAAGTCAGAATTATTAGCCCCCCTTTGAATTTTTTTTTCTTTTTTAAATATTTCCCAAATGATGTTTAACAGATTCAGGAAATTTTCACAGTATGTCTGATTATATTTTTTCTTCTGGAGAAAGTCTTATTTGTTTTATTTCGGCTAGAATAAAAGCAGTTTTAAAATTATGAACCATTTTATGGTCAAAATTATTAGCCCCTTTAAGCTAATTTTTTTTTTTTGACTGTCCACAGAACAAACCATCATTATACAGTAACTTGCCTAATTACCCTAACCTGCCTAGTTAACCTAATTAACCTAGTTAAGCCTTTAAATGTCACTTTAAGCTGTATAGAAGTGTCTTGAAAAATATCTAGTCAAATATTATTTACTGTCATAATGGCAAAGATAAAATAAATCAGAAATCATTAGAAATGAGTTATTAAAACTATTATGTTTAGAAATGTGTTGAAAAAAATCTTCTCTTCGTTAAACAGAAATTGGGGGAAAAAGTAAACAGGGGGGCTAATAATTCAGGGGGCTAATAATTCTGATTTCAACTGTATATCTTAAATATTAATAATTAAAAATGTGTAATATAAATACATATATGATCCCCCCTATAACGGTTTATACCATTGTAAATGCATAATCCACGATCATCACAATCAATGCTAGGAAAAATATCCAACAATCTGAAACTGGCTGTTCTAGAGCTCCGATAGACACCTTAAGTATTCACAAAACACGTTTCTTGTGAAATAGGTGTCTATATCTGCATGTAGTAAAAAATAACTAATAAATAATTTGTAAAGTTTGACCTACAGTAACTTCTAAAATAGTCACTAAATATCCCTCGAAACACTGAAAACGTTTACATTTTATTAATAAACTAATGTGAATTAAATATATTCATAAATTTGATTCACTGAAGCATGTATTACCAAACTTCTACTGAAAAAAGTTGACCCCCACCCCCCCAAGCCTTACTAAGTATAGTAAATACTAAAAAGGCAAATAAGTAGTAATATAGTAATAAAAAAAAAATAAGCTAACTAATAGTTTTAAAATTACTTGAATCAACTTGTTATCTGCATGTTGCTTTATATGTAACCTGTACTTTTTTAATTAGGTTTTTTATAATTTCAAGAACTCTAAATAACCCAATAATCATGTCAATAAAATTAATGAAATTTACTTCAGGCTGTAACCTCAGAAAATAAATGTTATTTCTATATTCTAAGCACTATGTGCTGGTTTCAATGCCTGCCGTGCACCTTTCCCATGCTGGAGAGTGTATGTGTCCATGTGTGTGTATACATTTTGACTGCTTTCAGTCTCTGTTCACGAATCATTTACGTAAATTTGTGTTATGTGGCTGCAGTATTGTGAGCAAAATATCATTGTGTCACTGATTTTCTAAAATAAACGTTGTATTTAATCCACACAGCTCTTTGATAAGGAGGTGAACTCTCATTTCTCTCCATGCAATGGATTGGATTTACTCAATATTTCCTTTTTCTTTTTTTAAAGAAGAGAGTGGAGAACAAAGCATCACTCTTTGAATCTATTCTGAATTGTTTTGAGGCTGTTTTTTTTTTTTCGAAATTATCACACGCATTAGACTCCAGGTTTCTATGTGTGACAAATTTTTCAGATACGAATACAGAAAATAAAATCCATATGAAAATGTTAGACTTCAGTTTTTCCCTACAATATCAGTATTTGTGTAGTGATTTGTAGGCTCCGTCACACCTCCTGGGTTCAGTCACGGATGTTTGTTGATGCTATAGCCACGCTGGTAACAAATGCATGTAAGTGAGCACTACTCTGTCTCTCATAACAGATGGTCCAGTAAGAATAGCCCGGCCATTAGCGTAGTATTTATACACTCATCATTAATCTACCATTGAGCTCGTTGGCTTTCATTTTCAAAAATAGACAAGCAGGAACATAACCCCGTGTTACACGAAGGACGCAGCTCTCTGTCTGTGACTTTTTTGGAGGTACCCTTGGAATATTATGTCTGCTTGCACAAGGTTAATAAGGACTGAACTCCGGTACACCTGTGGAGGATGAAGCCCCTTGTAGACCCCTGAGAATCCAGCTCTGTTTCACTACCATATGGCTGCGTGTGTGTGTGTGTGTGTGTGTGTGTGCGACAGCTGGCCATAAGTACCGATCGAATGAACAGTGTTTCCTGTCTGTCTCGCGCAGCCAGACAAATCACATTCGCTCAAGATTTTATCTGGAGAATCACGCCACATTGTGAGTTTGGCTGGCAGAGAGTTCACGGTGACAAAAATATACAGGGTAATATCTGAAATGGTTCAAGGGCATAACCCGTTTACTGGAATGCAGAAAATTCTTTTACTAATATAACAAATTATGGAGTCTGCGTGAATTCCACACGCTCCAAAGAAGAGCAACCTTTTTAACACTTCGAAAATGGAGCATTGACATTGGTTGACCTTAAAGATGTGATGTGTTTTGCAAATGTGCGGTATTTTTTGCTTTTGTTCCTGTGGAATCCTTTATTTCTGTTATTATTATGATTTTATGAAAGAATTTTAACCAATTAGTCCCTCATGTACAGTTGAAGTCAATTATTAGCCCCCCTTCAAATTTTTTTCCCAAATGATGTTTGATTTGATTTGATTTATTTATTTTCGAACAAAATATCATACATGAAATATCATTAACAAAAAATACATGTCAATATGGTTGAAAATGGAGTGGGATGAAGCGCAAGCTTATGTTTAACAGAGCAAGGAGATTTTCGCAGTATGTCTGATAATATTTTTTCTTCTGGAGAAAGTCTTATTTGTTTAATTTCGGCTAAAATAAAAACATTTTAAGGTCAATATTATTAGCCCCTTTAAGCAACACTGTAAAAAAAAAAAATGAATTTTACGGTTTATTTCCGGCAGCTAGGGTACCGGGATAAAACGTAAAGTAACGGCTGTTAAATTACAGAAATTTACCGTAAAATAATGACATTAAATTTAAATTTCTGGTAAATTTCTGTTATTTTACAGTAAATTTCTGTAATTTAACGGCCGTTATTTTACTTTTTTTCAGCACCCCAGCTTTTTCCCGATAGTCTACAGAACAAACCATCGTTATATAATAACTTGCCTAATTACCCTATCCTGCCTAGTTAACCTAATTAACCTAGTTAACCCTTCAAATGTCACTTTGAATACTGAATACTAGTATCTTGAAAAATATCTAGTCAAATATTATTTACTGTCATCATGGCAAAGATAAAATAAATCAGTTATTAGAAATGAGTTATTAAAACTATTATGCTTAGAAATGTGTTGAAAAAAATCTTCTCTCCGTTGAGTAATTGGGAAAAAATAAACATGGGGGGCTAATAATTCTGAGGGGGCTAATAATTCTGACTTCAACTGTATATACTACCACAGTACTTCCCACACAGGAGGTGCATTCAACATGAAACATAGCTGCAGCCGGCAATCAGCCGAGCGCATGCAGGGCAGAGTTGAAAACGAGGCCGTCAGGTTGGACACTTCGGGGCTCGTAGTTTGCCACATGATGACAGATCACATGGCGAGATAAATTTTTTATTTATTTATTGCAACAACAACAAAAGAGTTACAATTATTAATTACATTTAAGTAAATAATGAAAAAGTATAATCGGCGAAATAAGGAAAAAATGAGTGAGCACATGAAAAGGAAATAAATATCAATGAATAGGCCTAGTAAACAAAGCAATATGTAGAAAGTCTAGGAGTTTAAACCACTTTTTAGGCTACTAAATGTTGAATGGTATGTTAACACTGTTCCAGTTTGTTTGAATATACTATAAAGGTGTTTAAATTTATTTACGCACAGTTGAAGTCATAATTATTAGCCCCCTCCCCTTTGTTTTGTTTTTTTTGTTTTTTTTTAATATTTCAAAATGATGTTTAACATAGCAAGGAAATTTTCACAGTATCTCTGATAATAACTTTTCTTCTGGAGAAAGTCTTATTTGTTTAAAATTATTAGCCCCTTTAAGCTATATTTTTTTTCGATAGTCTACAGAACAAACCGTCGTTATACATTGACTTCCCTAATGACCCTAACCTGCCTAGTTAACCTGATTAACCTAGTGTCCCTTTAAGCTGTATAGAAGTGTCTTGAAAAATATATAGTCAAATATTATTTACTGTCGTTGATAAAATACTGGCAAAGATAAAATAAATCAGTTATTAGAAATGAGTTATTAAAACTATTTTGTTTAGAAATGTGCTAAAAAAAACAGAAATTGGGGAAAAATAAACGGGGGGGGGGGGGGGTGTTGGTGCGGGGGGCTAATAAATCTGACTTCAATTGTATATGGATATAAAATTTTCCAATAAATAACACGAGGTTTATACTGTCCATTTTTAGGAAAGATTGAGTTTGTGTCAACCATTTAACATTGTGGAATTGACTAGATATAACACAACATTATCAATATATATTTTTTACACCACAGAAGGCTTATATCTAAAACATTACTCTAAGTTGTGATAACACATACAATTTGGTTTGCCTGATATGATTAGTTCCACATTTAATGTTGCAAAATCTAAGTGTACAATGATCAGCAAGTTCTTTATATTCCTAAATCTTTGTTTGTTTAGTAGATTTTGGTGAACGTACAGTAATCAAGCTAATAGTAGCAGTACCTTAACATTAGCTTATTAGTATAATAAAATCAATTCCAATGATTTTCCATTCAAATCAGCACAGAAGCCTGCTAATTCCCATGGCATACCTCATAAAGAGTAGGGGTGTAACCCTGGTGTCCTGGCCAAATTCCCTCCATCAGCCCTTACCCATCATGACCTCCCAATAATCCCCATCCACTGAATTGGGTCTATCACTGTCTCTCCACTTCACCTATAGCTAGTGTGTGGTGAATGCACTGGCGCAGTTGTCCTATGCTGCTGTCGCATCATCCAAGTGGATGCTGCACACTAGTGGTGGCATGGAGAGACCCCCTCCCCCCATGATTGTAAAGCACTTTGGGTGTATGGCCATACATGATAAATGCGCTATATAAATACACATTACATTACATTACATAATTCTTGCCCTGCCTGTCTTATATACTGCTCATCAAAAAATGGAGGGAGCGCTTGGAGTTACATTGTGTTGTTTAAGTGTCCCCTTTATTTTTTTGAGCAGTATTTATTTACATGCTCTTATAATATCTGACCAAAGCAATAATTAATATTTTTAGTCACATCATGTACTTCAACATTATACTTTCACAAGTGATTTTTATTATATCGTTTTTGTTGACATACATACAATAATCCGTTAAGAAATCTTTAAATCTCCACAAACTAAGAGTTTTTGCCAGTAGTTTATGCCAAGCAGACCCTTTTTTCACTATACATAGTGTGAGCCATTGAAAATTACACTACACAAGGTAAGTGATTTGACAGTTTACTGCGTTTTAAAACCTACGCCACGCATCAGATCACTCAAAGCACAAAAATACTCTTACTGAAACTGTGAATCTTGTCCTCTGAAGATCCTTAAAGAGAAAGTTTAATTATTCATCATTTATTCTCATGTGATTTTAAAACTTCATGATTTGTGTTCTCTTGTTTAACACACTCGAAGGTATTTTGAAAAATGCTCTCATCGACTTCCATAGTGGGAAAAAAATACTATGAAAGTCAATGGGTGCCAGCTACCAGCATTTTTTAAAATATCTTATTTTCTGTTCAACAGAAGAGAGAAACTCAAATAGATGGATGAATGGATGAATTGATTTTTTTGGTAAAATATATATCCTTTTAATGTCGTTTCTAAAAAGCTTATGTTTATTAATGCATAGGATGACTGAAGAAAAGTCCACACATTCTCAAGAATGAGAGCGTGCAGACATTTCATCAGTTATTTCATTCTTTTGGGACTTTTTATACACACCTATTGGACCATTTTTAATGCGCTGTTTAAGTTTGACATTTTTGCTTGTTTAGTCATTGTATAGGCAAATTAATTTACAACTGAGAAACTTCAATGCAGTTCTGCATTAAATATTGGACACCAAAGTGAGAATGACTGCTACGTATCTGCTTACAATAAATTCTATCAACCAAATTTCTATTTTGTTCCAATGATGGGTTTTCACTGCTGGCAAAATGGGATTTTAATCGAACTTGGATGTCTATGCAATAGAAAGCGATAAAAAAAATAGTGCAACATGACTAGACAAAATGGGCTGTAATATTCCTTTTTCACAAAAAAAGGAAAGGAAACTTTAACAGCCATAAAAATCTAGGCTTAGTCTGACAATATGTGGGTGTAAACACACAAAAAAATGCGATCTGTAATTTTAACAAAAGCTCAAGACATTGTACAAACATTGAATTTGATGTTTGTTTCTGCGCAGCTGTCCACTCCAGCCCCATCCAGATTTGTGGGCTGCATTCTAAATCTTTTGCACCCTTAGGATATATCTCATAATTGGCTGCTGTTGGATGCAAATGCATCAGATAATTGTGTCATTATTTGATCAACATAAAGCCGTGGCTTTGGGCCCAAACAGAATCTAGTCAAAAGGAGAGTCATAAAACTGACGCAACCAATATGAAAGTTTTTGGAGAATTCTGTGATCAAAAACATCTACTTATTTCACAGAATACTAATCATAGTTGGTTCTTAAAAAAAATAAACTATGAGATTGAGAGAAACTTCATAATGTTATCATCTGGAAAGTTGTCTAACAACACATAACAAGCATCACCATAAAAAGATATCAGTACAATTTACGGTAAAAATGGCAGCTGTAGTTGCCAGCAATATGCAGTAAAAAATACAGTAGAAACTGTGAAAGTAATCAATGTACAGTTAATTTACAGTAAACTACAGTTTTGACTTACATCTACACATTGTATCTTTTATTACAAAAATAAAATACAAACAAAAGCAGGTGGTGATGAGACAGTCATGTGATTAGACAATGCTCATCACAAAGAGTTGAATTTTTTTACACTGTAAAAAGATTACTGTAAAAATTACAGTAACACTGTCAATTTTGGTTGGCGGTAAGGCTGTAAATTTACAAGCACACTGTGAATTAATAATTATAATTTATATTATTAATTATAATTATAACTTACCGGTAATTTTGGTTGTGACTAATTTTTATGTAAAAAAACAACACAATTGTGATAATTTTTAACAGTGTGTTTGTAATTTACAGTCTTACTGGCAATCAAAATTATCAGTAGGTTACTGTCATTTTTACAGTAAATTGTAATTATTAAGTTACAGTGAACTTTACAGTAAAATGTAAATATTAATTTACAGTCTTGCTGGCTACCAAAATTGCCTGTAAGTTATAATTATAATTAATTTGTTTTCTTACAGTGTACATACTAAAATTTAGAAGGTGCCCCGTGTCATTAACACAACTACTAAACATTACTACTACTACTACAATGTTGTAATTTTTTTCTAATTTTATTTATTTATTTATTTATTTATTTATTTTACTGTAGACCTAAATGCATAAATCAAAGTATTTTTGTTACATTTTGGTTAAACCATTTTTTTTATGCTTATTGCATAAACAGAATTATGCTAAAATATCAAATTGTGACAGACCTTTGTGTAAAGTTACTAACATTGATTTGATGTGACGGCAGCCATACTGCACCAGAACGCACACTACACACTAGCTGATTGGTGAAGAGGAGACAAAGTGATTAAGCCAATTATGATATGGGGATGTTATGAGGCCATGGTGGACAGAGGCCAGTGGGCGAATTTGGCCAGGATGCCAGGGTTAAACCCCTACTCTTTTTCGAATGACGTCCTGGATTTTTAAGGATCACAGAGAGTCAGGACCTCGGTTTAACATCTCATCCGAAAGACGGCGCTCACTGAGCAGTATAGAGTCCACTTGACTATACTGGGACGTTAGGACCCATACAGACCCTATAGGTTGAGTGGGCCCCAGCTGGCCTCACTAACACCACTTCTGGCAGCAACTTAGCTTCAGTGGGCGACCATGTATGAGTTGCAGAGAGATTCATTATCCAAATTACGGTTGGGTAATGAAACCCCAGTGCCAAAACCTATGTGATCAATTTGTACTGGACAGAATCAGAATGCCTATTGCAGTACCTCATTTCGATGCCACTTAAATGCCCGCCTGAGAGCTGTTGATTGAAATCAGCAGCACACAAAGTATTGCATTGGAAATGTGATTCTTTAAATGAAGAAATCCATATGCTTCATTTTAAATGAGTAACTTGTAGAAATAGGGGCAACACGGTGACGCAGTGGGTAGCGCTGTCGCCTGTGGTTTGAGTCTCAGCTGGGTCAGTTGACATTTCTGTGTGGAGTTTGCATGTTCTCCCCGTGTTTGTGTGAGTTTTCTCCGGATGCTCCAGTTTCCTCCACAGTCCAAAGATATGCTCTAAAGGGGAATTTAATAAAAACTAAATTGACGTAGTGTATATGTGTGAATGAGTGTGTATGGATGTTTCCTTGTACTGGGCTGCACCTGATAGGGCATCCGCTGTGTAAAACATATGCTGGATAAGTTGGTGGTTCATTCCGCTGTGGCGAATTCTGATGAGTAAAGGGACTAAGCCGAAAAAAAATGAGTGAATGAATGAATAAATAAATTAGGAAATTACCTATGGCAACTATATTTACCTTTGGTCCACTAGACTCAATCAAGTTTTGGCCCTTCATTAAAAAAAAAAGTCTTCGGTTTACTTATTTTTATTAAGTGAAGTCAACTTGTCGCTTTTAAAACAATGAGTTTACTCGCTTATCTACAAGTAAAGTAACTAAATATAAATGTTATACACATTGAATTGCTTTTTTTTTCCGAAGCTTCTGAAGCTTATTTACCAGTTTAGTTTCCGAATGCTTGGTAATGTCTAAATTTCTCCGCTTGCACATTGTTCAGGTGCGTGCACGTATGTAAACCTCTGCCTGTTTTCAGTGTTTCGGAATTGTAGAACAGAGGAAATAACAATGTTGAGGAGGAAAAACAGAAACATCTGCCATCATGCATATTTAAACACGCTGCTCTTTCTAAGCACTCAGCTTTATGAGTGTGCACTCTGGGGGGAACGTCTCCGATTACTGTCCTTTATTTCTCCCGCTCACCTACAGGTACACAACTCACACTCCACCATTCAATACCAACTCGCTCGTTCTCTCCGATCGAGCCAAGCGCCATTATTATTTTATCACAAACACTCTTGCGTTAGCCATTCAATTAGCCCTGCAACATCTTCCCGGTGGCATACATTAGTCATACCTCCTCCGAGCCAACTAATGATGGCAGAACGGATAAATACAGGCGAGATCTCTCTTCCTCCTCCTTTTTCTTGACTGAGTCGTGGCATCCTTCCTGAGCTCTACTGGATTAAATCTCAATAATGGCATTAAAGGAGGGATGAAACAGAGAGAGGCGAGCGGAAAACCCCAAGAAACCCAAAATAGGGCACCACAACTTCCTCATTAGCCCAGGAGCTCAGACAAGCTCTCCCTGTAGACCTTCCCCTCTCATAATCTTGCTATTTCTCCCTCTCTTTACGCACACACATACAATCAAAATAGTCTCTAACGTACTGGAGTGTCTAAGGTATGAGGAATAAAGCGCTGAGGTGCAGGATTAGACTAATCCCTGTGGTCTTTTCACAGTCTGAAGGAGAGAGAAATTTGCAGATGAAAGGCCCACAAAAGTCAGGTGCTCTGCATGAAAGTTACACAGGTCTACTTTTAGAGCACAAACGCATTCTTCTTCTTTAACGTTCTCCTGTTGTTTTGGTGTAGATATACAGTATATAAACATCATTAAAACAAGATACATTTGCATGAGCGGAAGGAGTTTCGAAGATAATGAGGCTTGGTTTTTGAGTGGGGTACAAAAGGGCACTGGTTTAAATCTGTCATTAATGACTCGAAATGGTTCCGAACCTGCATTATAGTTTTTTCTACTTCAGGAGAAAAGACATTAAACTATGGTGGAATGGGGACTTTCTTGTTACCCACATTCTTCAAATAAAAATAAAAATAATGCTGGTTTGGAATAACTTGAAGGTCCTTTTAAAATGCCTATATTGCAGGGCTATTCAATTAGTTTGTCATGGGGCCCGTTCATGAAAAGTATCCTAAATGAGGGGCCGGAGAGATATGACTTGCTATTAAAGCCTGGTTTATACTCGACGCGTCTGCTAGTTCGCTTGAGTGCGCGCTGCGAATGTGACGTCATCGCTGTGTTTGCGGAGGTTTGCTTTGGGAGCGCGCGCATGATTTTTTTTTTGAGACTCGAGCAAACAGTTTGCGCGGCGCTGCATTTGATTTGAGTTGAATATAAAACACTTTTAAGAGATTTTCATCTTTATGATCCGTGATCATGGTACAGACGAGCGCCCCGAGGGCACTGTAGTCCGTTTATAGCCTAATGTTAGCTTTTCAATTCTTGCATTTCCATTTAAGATCCAAAAGTGCTCAAAGTTGAATTTTCATGTGAGGATTATCCGGCTGGACAAAACGTGTATGTGTAATGAACTGTGTTTGAACACAGAGCTTATTATTTGCAATCTTAGAAAAGCCTATGGGAAAATCCTATAGGGATTTTATCGAGGAAACCAGTTTTATGCTAGCAGCCGATTCGCCTACAAAGTGACGTCATAGTTCCTCCACTCTATATAAACTAATATAAAACTAGTGCAAACATCACGTGCAAAAATCTCGCCATGGACAATACATTAAGGTTTAAAAAAGCCTATATATCAAAAGAAGATGGACAAATGACAACCTTTCTGTCATAAACTATAGTAAACAGCTTGTCAAAAGCTGCAAACAGATTACATACAGGAATAGAGAAAAGAGCACTCTTTAATTATCAGCTATTAGTCCGCGCCCGCTCTTTTTTTACTGGTCATTGCGCCTTTGCCGTGTGCTGTGTAAATGCAGGTCATCAAAATAATCACATAGTCACAAAATCTGAATTGACCATCAAAATAAAGTGTGACCGGGGTCACCACAGTATGAACGGTGGCACAGTGGGTAGCGATGTCGCCTCACAGTAAGAAGGTCGCTGGTTCGAGCCTCGGCTGGGTGAGTTGGCATTTCTGTGTGGATGTATGTATGTTCTCCTCGTGCTCGCATGGGTTTTCACCACAAGTCCAAAGACGTGCTATAGATGAATTGGGTAAGCTAAATTGGCCGTAGTGTATGCGTGTTAATGAAAGTGTATGGGTGTTTCCCAGTGCTGGGTTGCAGCTGGAAGGGCATCCGCTGCGTAAAACCTATGCTGGATAAGTTGGTGGTTCATTCAGCTGTGGCGACCCCTGATTAATAAAGGGACTAAGCCGAAAACAAAATGAATGAGTTAATATATAGATATATATGTGAGTGTGTATGTATGTATGTATGTATGTATGTATGTGTATATATATATATATATATATATATATATATATATATATATATATATATATATATATACAATAGTTATATATTTACAATATACATACAATGGTTATATATTTACAATGGTTTTTAAGAACATTCTTTTCAAAAAGAAAGCTTTGTCTTAGAAATCACCTTAGAAAGAAGGATGAAAACATTCTTATAAGTATTTTGCAAATAAAACAAATACTGTATAATTAAAGCAATACAAAATATAAGTTAAGAAGATTTTTATTAATAAGGTTACTTGAATCTGGTTTCCGGTGATTATGATAAATTGTTATTGTATAATTGAGAATGATCCCAAGACATCGTTCCATTTTCAATTAAAAAATATCATTAAATTTTCAACCCAAAAGTACATCTCAGACTCCTTTCCATATTGAATCAAGTTTTTCTTTTTTCCTCCCATGGCAAATATTTTTGTTATTTTGAGTTAAATTTGTTTATATTTTTCCAACCAATAGAATTAGAAAAATGGCTTAATCTGAAAACTACTTGATTTTTTTCTCGAATAAATCTATCTTGTTTTTAGTAGCTTTAGATATTTTATTGGAAAACAAACCATAAAAGTTTAAAGATAAATTATTAGCAATGTGTGATAGCCAAGCTAATAGATGAAAGGTTTAATAAAAAAAAACAAAAACAAAATATATGAAGAGATATATATTCTCCCCCCCAATAACAGGGGAAGGAAATTTTCACAGTATGTCTGATAATATTTTTTCTTCTGGAGAAAGTCTTATTTGTTTTATTTCGGCTAGAATAAAATCAGTTTTTTATTTTTTGAAAACCATTTTAAGGTCAAAATAATTAGCCCCTTTAAGCTCTATTTTTTTTTTTTATAGTCTACAGAACAAACCATCGTTATACAATAACTTGCCTAATTACCCTAACCTGCCTAGTTACCCTAATTAATCTAGTTAAGCCTTTAAATGTCACTTTAAGCTGTGTAGAAGTGTCTTGAAAAATATCTAGTAAAATATTTTTTTATATTTAATGTCATCATGGCAAAGATAAAATAAATCCGTTATTAGAAATGTGTTATTAAAACTATTATGTTTAGAAATGTGTTAATCTTCTCTCTGTTAAACAGAAACTGGGGAAAAAAATTAATGCTAATAATTTCTTCAACTACAAACACTTCAACTAATGAATTTGATTTATCTTCAAGAACTGATATCCAAAATTATTTGAGAATGATCCCAAGATTTAGAAATCCCTCATTTTCAGTTTTGTCTTGTTTTAAGAATAACCGTATATGGTCAGATTTACACCATGCGAATGGGGTAAAAAGCATAATTTAAATTTGATTAGTCTCAAAGTACTCAACAGTCCTGTGAAAACATGCAGATATCCAGAATTATTTGAGAATGATCCCAAGTGATAATTCGATTTATGAGTCCCACGTTTTCAGTGTAGACTGTCAGACTCTATTTTTATCTCGAAGATTTTTTTTCCACCATTGAGCAAATAGTTTTGTCTTGTTTTAAGAATAACCTTATGTGGTCAGATTTACACCATCTCAATGAGGTAAAACATCATTTAAATTTGATTAGTCTTCAAGAACTCAACAGTTTTGTGAAAATGTAAAGATATCCAGAATTATTTGAGAATGATCCCAATAGATAACTCGATTTAGGAATCCCACATGTTCAGTGTAGACCATCAGACTCAATTTTCATGTCAAATTAGTTTTTTTTCTTTCCCCTTTAGTAAACAGTTTTGTCTTGTTTTAAGAATGTCCTTTTGTGGTCAGATTTACACCATGCCATTGGGGTAAAAACATAATTTAATCTGAAAGAAAGCTTTCTTAATATATTTCCTAACCAAATTTATCTTGTTTGAGGCATCCTTTTACTCAAAAACAAGACTGAAATATGTTTTATAACTGATTATTATAAAGGCATGATTCTGTGTGAGCCAAAACAAGCCTAACACATTCACTTTATTAGTTCCTCGAGGTTCCTAATATTACACCAGCGGTGTGACCAGCCTAAACTCATGTGCATGACTGTGTAAGGCTGCCAAAAAGAAAAGAAGCTTACAACAAAAAGCTCTGTAGTGTAATGGACTCTCATAGATCTGTATTGAAAAACAGCCATCTGGCACCTTGTCCATCTGACAGCTTATTTTATCAAGCTCTGCTTTCAACACATGTGACAGCACTGTAGTGGGGTTACGTGATGGGAAGGAATCGATACGACGAAGCCCACATATATACAATACACAATGAGAGAGAGGGACATGTCAACAACAAATTAACAGGTCTCCTGCACTTTAATGATACATCTTAATGGTGTGGCTATAAGAGAGTAAACTGCTTTACAAAAACAGATCCTGAATCATCTCACACAGGCCACCATAGGTCTGTGCAACAGATAGATTTCTTGTAGATCGTTGCCCCCCTACAGCTATTTAAAGAGAAGATAATTGCACAGCGGGGCCCTTTGTTCCCAAAGTATCTCTGACAAGCGCTCTTTTTCAGTGCCACATTTACTCCACCGATATATAGAGTAAAGCAGCACCAGATGTACTCGTGGGGCCAGATGATTGCCCTCACAGATTTCACATGCACAAATGCCTATAGTAAAACATTACGGTTCACATTTTTGCTTGAAACCTAATAGTTGCAGGTGTCCTGAAAATCTGAGCCACGACTCAAGATGACCAGTCTAAAACCATACCTGCACTCTTTAAAAAAAAAAAAGGTGTTTTCTCAAAAATGCCATAAATAACCTTTTTGTAAACAGTTTTTAAAGCATTTATCTTTTGTGTGTGAAGACTATTTAATAAATAAATAAAAAAATCATATTTATAAACCTTTTTGTACTTTAATGAAATATTTGTGTGGAAAATTCAACACTTTTTATTTTATTTTGCAGTGATGCCATTTTTGGTTCCACAAAGTACCTTTCATTGAGCAGTTCTCATAAGACCTTATCATTTATTTTAGTGGAATGCAAAGGTTTTCAGTCACTTTCCTTCGGTATATTCCCTTCTTTATCAGTGGTCACCACAGTGGATTAAACAGCCAATTACTTTGGCACATTTTACTGGCAGATGTCCTTCCTGCCACAAACCGGAATGCACTAACTTGTACCACCTCTGGTGCTGGGAAACATCCATATACTTTCTCATTCACTCACTACTAGCAGTTTACTTTGTCCAATTCACCTTCAGTTGCAATCAGAATTATTAGCCCCCCTGAATAATTAGCCTCCCTGTTTATTTTTTTCCCCAATTTCTCTTTAACGGAGAGAAGATTTTTTTCAACACATTTCTAAGCATAATAGTTTTAGTAACTCATTTCTAATAACTGATTTATTTTATCTTTGCCATGATGACAGTAAATAATACTTTACCAAATATTTTTCAAGACACTTCTATACAGCTTAAAGTGACATTTAAAGGCTTAACCAGGTTAATTAGGTTAACTAGGCAGGTTAGGGTAATTAGGTTAGTTATTGTATAACGATGGTTTGTTCTGTAGACTATCAAAAAAGTATAGCTTAAAGGGGCTAATAATTTTGACCTTAAAATGGTTGTTAAAAAATTAAAAACTGTTTTTATTCTAGCTGAAATAAAACAAATAAGACTTTCTCCAGAAGAAAAAATATTATCAGACATACTGTGAAAATTTCCTGAATCTGTTAAACATTATTTGGGAAATATTTAAAAAAGAAAAAAAATTCACAGGGTTTGTAATAACAATTTTGATTGCAACTGTACAGTATAATGTTGTCTTTTTGAATTTTCAGCCTGGTAAAAGGGGTGGTTCTTTTTGAACCTTTTTGCAGTTATTGCCTTCATTTTATATTTAAATATGAAATTTAAATACTGAATTTAGTTGACATTTTAAGCACTATTTTTAGCTGGATTAGCTTGTCGGATGGTCATCATAACCACATTTTTTGATGTACCAAAGATATTTCCTAAATATTTAGAATAAAAAAATATGACAAATATTTTGTTTTAAAATACAAATTTATTACATCATATGTCATTAGAAAAAAAAGTTTTACATTAAAACTGTAGCCCCTAGTGTGATTTAATAGGCAAATAACAAACTGGCCAGCACATTCAACTTTCCTCAGTCAGAATTTGTCCAATTGAATAAAAAATTAGAAAAACATAATAATAATAATAATGATAATAATAATGTAGAGCTTCAAAATTCTTCTAGCCTATCTTGTAAAAAAAAGTACATTTGAAAATTCTTGGATAACAACAATAGCCAAAATAGTATTCAAATTGATTTTAATATTGGCCGCTTTTGATGCCTCACACTTTTTTATTGGTCCTGTTTTGTTTCAAGAATAAGGTCCCAGATTTAGAATAAAAGTTACTTGTCAAACGTTTTCTTTATTTAAAAAACATACAGTAGCGAAATATGACTTCACATATGTCAGATGTTTTCTTGCACAGCTAGATGTTGGACTCTTGAAAAATAAAATAAATGTTTGCATTGGCCAAAACTGATTAGCTGAAGTCACACCAGGATTCCTCTTGGTCTTAAAGCCTTTTTTCGATTAGGTTTTTTTTGGCTATTTATGATGGCATAGCAGTCAAAAAAGGACAAATGAGCTCATGAATAGAACAAATGAAACACCCTAACCTCCCCTGCCTACAGGCCTGTTTGGGTAACCAGAACACACAGATAAAACCCACACAAACATTAGGAGAACATGTTAAATCCACTCAGAAAGGCACTGACATTCTGTCCAAGAAGAATGCTCAAAAAGACATCCTGACCACCAAACCATTTATCCAATGTGCCACACAAAGTGTCTATGGATGTTAAAGTTTCTTAGTAGAACCATTGATGCCAATAAAAAAAACGTTATTTTTAAAAGTATGGATGGTGAAGGTTCTTCTTGGAACTCAAATTGAACCTTTATTTTTAAGAGTGCAGGTGCTGAAATTTCTTTATAAAACCATCAATGCCAATTATGAACCTTTATCTTCAGGAGTGTGTACCTAGTAGACTTAGAGGGGTAACATCCTCAATGGTACACCTTTGTGCATTACAGTATCAACTGGGCATGGGCCGATTGTGACAGTATGATAACCTTGAATAAAAATATCACGGTTTCAAGGTATTGTGATTACTACTCTAAAATATATTCTTTTTAAATGTCTGGGTAAAAAACAATAACTGTTTTCCCCTAAACTAAAAAAAATGTAAATAAAAAATCTTACACATACCTTAAAGGAACAGTATAGCAAACATTTTTGGCAGTTTTAAAACCTTGACTTTCCAAACCGCGGTATACCTTGAAAATAATTATTGTCCCTATCAACCTATCAAAAGAAGCATATTAGCTCATTAATGTACATTATTCTAAAGTTAGGTTAAGTATATATTCAACAGGTCCAAATGTATACATAGAATACTGACCTAGCAACAGGCAATTTTTTTTCAAGAGGTAACATTTTTGAGGGACAATTTTTTTTATAGTATTGGTCATTTTTCAGCCTAATATGTGCTCAAATGTAATAATAGTTGAACATGTTAATTCAGATTTTTAGAACTTTTAAATCACAGTTTCATACAGAATTCTTTTTTTAATCTATATGTTTAAATGTTTAATAATTCTCTATTATTATAACATACAGTTGAAATCAGAATTATTAAACCCCCTTTGTTTATCTTTTTTTTTTTTATATTTCACAAATAATGTTTAACAGAGCAAGGAAATTTTCACAGTATGTCTGATAATATTTTTTTCTTCTGGAGAAAGTTTATTTGTTTTATTTCGCCTAGAATGAAATCAGTTTTTAATTTTTTTAAAACTATTTAACTTTAACTACAAGTTAAAATTATTAGCCCCTTTAAGCTATATATTTTTCCAATAGTCTAGAACAAACCATAGTTATACAATGACTTGCCTAATTACCCTAACCTGCCTAATTGACCTAGTTAAGCCTTTAAATGTCACTTAAAGCTGTATAGAAGTGTCTTGAAAAATATCTAGTAAAATATGATGTACTGTCATCATGGCAAAGATAAAATAAATCAGTTATTAGTTATTAGTCTTCTCTCCGTTAAATAGAGAATGGGGGAAAAAATAAACAGCGGGGGGGGGGGGGGGGGGGTAATAATTTAGGTGGGTTAATAATTCTGACTTCAACTGTACATTATATACTTTATAACAGAACGTCCAAGAACCTTTGCGTAGCCTATCTTCAACGTTTCAGTCAGTAATGATACTGATTTGCACAAATCTTAACTAGCTTCCAAAATCATTTGTGTGAGTGAGTCTAACGTTAATTCAATACCTGCCAGAATTTAGTCACTTTACTCGTGCTGAGCCAAATCCTTAACTCGTGATATCGCCGAGTCTGAACGAATTATTCAAATAGTCACTACACTGGTGGCATTACAATGTTTGTTTTTGTGTCTGACGCCTGTGAGAACTGTGAGGAGAACTCGACCATATTTGCGCGCTCTCTTATCTCATTGCGTTCAATACAAACCAAAAACTAGAACTAGACCATTTTCTGGATGACCCAAAACCAAGACGTATAATAAGTTACTCTGAAACAAGCAGCAGCTCGGTTATTAATTAATAACACTTTTACAAAAAAAGACAAACTTGCGAAAACATGAAAGGTGCACGAGCGCTGAAGATAGTTAAAGCGCGTCCATGTCTCTTACCGGAGCAGTTCCACCCGGTGGGTGTTTGACAGTCGCTCAGCGAAGATGGAAACGCGCAAAGTTGTTTCAGCGGTGATATACAAAAAAAGCAATAGGTCGTGATTAAAACTACATGTGTCCGATTCTCCTGCCGCGGCGGTCTGCGTGTCTGTCGCAGCACAGCGCAAAGAGCCATCTCAGTTCACCGGGAATGACACGGGGACGTGAACCGAGGGATCCGACCCCACGACGAGCGCCGGCGACACAGATCTCAGCCGCGGAGCAGGGATACACATCTTCTGGGCAATGCTGCGATCATCCCCATCAATGTGTGTGTGCTCTGAAACCGGCGCGGTTGCACAGTCTTGACAAGTGAAAGTGTCCGGGCGCAGTGCTGAAACTCAAAGATGAGATAAAAAGAGATAAAAATCCAAGCAGGGACCTGAAAAAGCTGTCCGGATCCACTAGTTGATCATGTTGAGGACTCCATTCTGAAAGAGAAATAATGCTGAAGCTCTGGTTTAAGTAGGCTAGTGTCTCTCTTTCTCATGTGCGGTCTGTCTGAGAGTGTCTTGTTCGGCTGGTGTCTGGCTCTGACTGTGAGGAGCTGAGGATGATGATGGTGATGATGAAGGTGAGAGGTGGGCACACGCTTCGGCGGCGCGGATTGGCTATAGCGGGTGTAGCGGGTACCGAGCCGTGTACAGCATCACAGGCAAAGATCAAGAGTGCAAAGTGACACTTTCTTCACCACGGGCGATGGAGGGAAATATAACGCTTAGCATTTACTTTATTAGAGAAATGTTGCTGTTAAGAGTTCTGTATCGTTATTAGGTGACCTACGTTTATTTATTTATTTATTTATTTATTTATTTATTGTTACTTTTGCGATTGAACAACACCTTCAAATGTCAGATTCGAGAATGAATTATGTGAATGAATCGTTTGAGTCGAATCTTTTGTCACTTTTGTTGTAGCGATCATATCAAATTATAATAAAAGCTCAATGGAATGCTTGTGGCTTTTTCCTTGGGCTTACTCCCTTGTTTATCAGTATCATATACCACAGCGGAATGAACCACCAACTATTTCAGCATATGTTTTACGCAGCGGATGCCCTTCCAGCCGCAACCCAGTACTGGGAAATATTTATTTATTTATTTATTTATTTTAGGTTACTTTTGCAATTGAACAACACCTTTAAATGTAAGCTGACGAGGATGTCTGATTCGCAAATGATTTACTTGAATGAAACATTTGAGTCAAATCTTGTCACTTTTATTTGAATAGCGGTTATGAATCAAATCATAAGAAAAGCCCAATGGAATGTTTGAATATTTATTTATTTATTTAGTTTTCCTTCCGCTTAGTTCCTTTTTTACCAGGGGTTGCCACAGCGGAATGAATCGCCAACTATTCCAGCATTTGTTTTATGCAGAGGATGCCCTTCCAGCCGCAACCCAAACCTGGGAAATATTTATTTAATTAATTATTTATTTATTTTTGGTTACTTTTGCAATTGAACAACACTTTTAAATGTAAGCTGATGGATGTCTGATTCTCGAATGAATTATGTGAAGGAATCATTTGAGTCGAATATTTTGTCACTTAAAAATCACATAAAAGTGATTCTGAATCAAATCATAAGAAAAGCCCAATGGAATGCTTGAATATTTATTTATTTAATTTAATTTAATTTTCCTTTGGCTTTGTCCCTTATTTATCAGGGGTTGCCACAGCGGAAGGAACCGCCAACTATTCCAGCATATGTTTTACGCTGCAGATGCCCTTCCAGCCGCAAACCAGAACTAGAATTTATTTATTTATTTATTTATTTATTTATTTATTTATTTATTTATTTATTTATTCATTCATTCATTTTCTTTTCGGCTTAGTCCCTTTATTAATCAGGGGTCGCCACAGCGGAATGAACAGCCAACTTATCCAGCATTTGTTTTATGCAGCGGATGCCCTTCCAGCTGCAACCCATCAATGGGAAACACATACACACTTATTCACACACACATACACTATGGACAATTTAGCCTACCCAATTCACCTGTACCACATGTCTTTGGACTGTGGAGGAAACCGGAGCACCCAGAGGAAACCCACGCGAACGCAGGAAGAACATGCAAACTCCACACAGAAACGCCAACTGACCCAGCCGAGGCTCGAACCAGCGACATTCTTGCTGTGAGGCGACAGCACTACCTACTGTGCCACTGCGTTGCCCCTTATTTATTTATTTATTTGTTTACTTGCTTACTTATTTCCCTAACCTGTTCCTTAAACCCAAGTTACCCTCACAGGAAATAGCTTCATTCTTTCTGAAAGGAAAAACCTTTCTGTATGATTTATAAGCTTTTTGAGAAAAGGGGACATCAGCATTGTCCTCATAATTCACCATCTCCTTGTAATACCTGTGTAACACCCATGTCATTATTCACAGTAGTGTTCTTATATGACATACTCACCAGGGGCATAACAGACATATGATTCTGACTTTTCGTGAATCGCTAAGTGGAATTTAATCACAACATAAACACATTGGAACATGTGAGAGGTTAATGTACTCTAAGCTCATGTAAACACTCATGAATTGTCAGGCTAATAAAATGTGAAAACATCATAAATTTTAAAACTGAGATATAAAGATGTACAAAATATGAACAGATATTTTAAACAATATATCACAGAATGAACTGATGTTTCATTGTTCTAGGAACGTGATTCTGTGTGGTTGCTAAGATGTTCACAGTGCTTTTTAACTCATTATGGTGTTTATAGAGAGTTCATCCACCAGGGATAAGCAAAGCTAATAATGATAATTGCCTTAGTGAGCTTTACTAATTATAAAATCAGCAGCTGCAATGCATGCATATATTTATGACTAATAGCCTATTGCATGTGAGGTGTTATTAATGGAAATCCAACCAGCGTGCATCATTCAGACACAAAAGATATTTCGAGAAAAATCATTATCAAATGTAGATTTAGACTTAACTTATAAATTTCAATTATAAAATTACAAATGAAAATAAACATTTTATCAAGGTTAATACATAAACACACATTAAAAGACACAAATAAACAAAACAATGTTTAAAATAGTCAAACATTTAATTTACTTAATACAGAAATAAATACATTACTTTGAATTAAAATTACAAAAATGAATGAATGAATAAATACAAAAATAAATAAATGAATAAACAAATAAATACATACATACATAAATAGATAAAAATATAAAAAACAATTAAGTAAATTCATAAATAAATACATACATATATGAATAAATAGTTAAAAATAGAATTACATAAAAAATAGATAAAATAGAAATAAATAAGTAAATAAAATAAATAAATAAATAAATACATACATGAAATAAATAAAAATAGGAACACATAATTTTGTAAAAAATTAAATAAATAAAAAGATAAAAATATAAATAAATAAATAAATAGGTAAATAAATAAATACACAAATAAATACGTAAAATAAAAATAAATAAATACATAAATAGATAAAAATATAAATAAATAAATAGACAGAAATATAAATAAATAAGTAAATAAACAAATAAATAATATAAATAAGTAAATAAACAAACAACTAATTAAATAAACAAATAAATGAATAAATACATGAAAATAGAAATAAATTATTAGGTAAATAAACAAACAAATACATAAAAAGAAAAATAAGTAAAGAATACATAAATAAATACATAAATAAATATCTAAAATATAAATAAGTTAACAAACAAATAAATATATAAATAAATACATAAGAATATAAATAAATAAATACATAAATAAACAAGACTGCTCGGTGGCGCAGTGGGTTGCAAGATCGCCTCACAGCAAGAAGGTCGCTGGTTTGAGCCTCGGCTGGGTCAGTTGGCGTTTCTGTGTGGAATTTGCTTGTTCTCCCCGTGTTCGCATGGGTTTCCTCCGGGTGCTCTGGTTTTCCCAAAGACATGCGCTACAGGTGAATTGGGTAAGCTAAACTGTCAGTAGTCTATGTGTGTGATTGAGAGTGTATGGATGTTTCCCAGTGATGGGTTGCAGCTGGAGGGGCATCCGCTGCATAAAACATATGCTGGATAAGTTGGCGGTTCATTCTGCTTTGGCGACCCCAGATTAATAAAAGGACTAAGCTGAAAAGAAAATTATTAAATAAACAAATAAAAAAAAATAAGTAAATAATTAAATACATAAATAAATAGAAACAAATAACTAAATAAATAAAAATTGAATTAATAAAAATAGAATAAACAAACAAACCTCTTTATAGATTAGGATGGATGTCCACAAGGAATATTTAGGGGTCTACCTAAAAGATTGATAACCCCTTCCTGTATTAATTCTCACTATAGTTCAGCTGTATTGCAGCTTAAGTGTTGTTGTTGTTGTTGTTGTTGTTGTTGTTGTTGTTGTTGTTGTTTTTGCTTGTTTGTTTGGTTTGTTGTGCATCAGAAGGTCACTGTGCAACATTTACTTACGCACTACCAAGCTCTTGATTAAAAGCCAGTGCGGATTCTGTCTCTAAAGGGAATGATGCTTTGGCACTTTTATTCTCTCGCCCCCTGTATCCCATCAGGCACTGAAATGAGTTGCCACGCATGAGCTTGTGTGCTTCTGTGTTTCATTTCACGAGCGTGTGTGCTGAGTGAAGCAGCGTGTCATTCATAATTATCTGCCGTCAGCTCGAGTGCAGAAAAAGCAAAGCACACAGTGTTCACACAACTCTCCTCTGCTGTCACACCCAGTTTATGCTTGTTCTCAGAACAAGAGTCTGTCAGACCTTTAAGGTCAGTTAAACTCAATCGATTTCCACTAATTACAAGCCTGTTCACATTTTACATTCTCGACATTTTTCTTCACTTCTGTTTTCAATAATGCGTTTGACATAGGCTACTCCTGGTTACATTCAGATGGATATTACAGAAGAGCTGAATGCTCATGAAGAGTGATTCTTAAACCTTTTTTTTGGCAACCACTAATACCAGGAGTATGTTAAATACTGCTAGTATTAGTGAACCACTAACTGAACCAGCAGTTAAATCTCAAATCTGGGCAAACCTGAAATCTCCATTAACAGCATAAAAGAATTTAAAAATAATTAAAGCTGCAAGCAGCGATGATAGGGACCTCGCACACGGGCTCACCGCCGCCCGGTGGCCGTAGGACGACAGAGAACCGCGAACAATAATAATTTAAGCCGATACATAAAAAAATCTGAGAAAATCACAGATTTATGCCATACTTGCTCCTGTCAGCAGGTGGCGCTATGACTGTGACTCAATATTGGCATGTAGATGTCTTCAGTAGTGGAAACTCATCAAACATGTGAAGTTTCAGCCTGATCGGACATTGTGTGGATGAGTTATAAGCCAAACTACCTACTGTCAGCAGGTGGCGCTATGACTGTGACTCAAAATTGGCATGCAGATGTCTTCAGGAGATGAGTCTTAACAACCATGTGAAGTTTCAGGCAGATCGGACATTGTTTGGCTGAGTTATAGGCAATTTTATTGTTGACAGCAGGTGGCGCTATAACTGTGACTCAATATTGCCATGTAGTTGTCTTCAGGAGTGGATTTTAATCAACCATGTGAATTTTCAGGCCGATCGGACATTGTGTGGCTGAGTTATAGGCAATTTTACTGTTCCCAGCAGGTGGCGCTATAACTTTAACTGGATATTGATATGTAAACATGTTCAGGTCAGGACGGTTATCAATTGTGTGAATTTTGAGGCAGATCGGATCATGTATGCCTGAGTTATAATGACTTTCTGTTTTGTGGCGAATTGTCAAAGTTTGCGAGGCCGCCACGGACACGCCCATCGAGTAAAGCTCTAAAGCTTCGCAATTTAACATCGCCAAGGCCTTTAGATGACAAAACCCAATTTTGGTGTCGATCGGATGAAATCCCTAGGAGGAGTTCGTTAAAGTACAAAGCCTGGAAATGGCAAAAACGCCACTTTTTCGCCGCAGAAAGCTAAAAATATACGACTTCCTGTTGGGTTTGAGATTTCGCTCCAAGAGACTTTTTCGTAGGTTTTGGCATGTTTGACGTGTGTGCCAAGTTTCGTGCGTGTGCGAGATTCGTAGCTCAGGGGCCTGTCCGTTTAATTTTTATAGGTGGCGCCAGCAGGTGGCGCTATAACTGTATCGGGATATTGGCATGTAAGCGTGTTTAGGTCAGGTTGGTGATCAAATGTGTGAGTTTTGAGGCTGATCGGATCATGCATGCCTGAGTTATAACAACTTCCTGTTTCGTGGCGAACCATCAAAGTTTGCGAGGCCGCCACGGACACACCCATCGACGAAAACTCTGGACCTTCACAATATATCATCGCTAGAGTGTTCAGAGGACACCTCTCAAATTTGGTGCTGATATGACCAAATTTGTGGGAGGAGTTTGTTACAATGTAAAATCATGTCATTTCCTGTAGCCAGCAGGTGGCGCTATAACTGTATCGGGATATTGGCATGTAAACGTGTTTAGGTCAGGACGGTTATCAAACGTGTGAATTTTGAGGCTGATCGGATAATGCATGCCTGAGTTATAACAACTTGATGTTTCGTGGCGAGTCGTCAAAGTTTGCGAGGCCGCCACGGACACGCCCATCAACGAAAACTCTAAAGCTTCGCAATTTAACATCGCCAAGGCCTTTAGATGACATAACCCAATTTTGGTGTTGATCGGATGAAATCCCTAGGAGGAGTTCGTTAAAATACAACGCCTGGAAATGGCAAAAACGCCACTTTTTCGCCGCAGGAAGCTGTAAATATCCGACTTCCTGTTGGGTTTGAGATATCGCTCCTTGAGACTTTTTTGTAGGTCTTGGCATGTTTGAGGTGTGTGGCAATTTTCGTGCATGTGCGTGATTCGTGTGTCGGGGGCTTGTCCGTATCAATTTTCTAGGTGGCGCTGTCGAGTCATTTTGCCACGCCCACTTCCGAGACCCATATCAGCCAACCATTTACGCCGCGTTTGATGTGTGTGCAAAGTTTCGTGACTTTTCGAGCACGTTTAGACCCTCAAAAGTGCCCCGATTAGGGGCGGAATAATAATTAAAGCTGCAAGCAGCGATGATAGGGACCTCGCACACGGGCTTACCGCCGCCCGGTGGCCGTAGGACGACAGAGAACCGCGAACAATAATAATTTAAGCCGATACATAAAAAAAATCTGAGAAAATCACAGATTTATGCCAAACTTGCTCCCGTCAGCAGGTGGCGCTATGACTGTGACTCAATATTTTCATGTAGATGTCTTCAGGAGAGGATTTTAATCAACCATGTGAATTTTCAGGCAAATCGGACATTGTTTGGCTGAGTTATAGGCAATTTTACTGTTGCCACCAGGTGGCGCTATGACTGTGACTCAATATTATCATGTAGATGTGTTCAGGAGAGCAATCTTATCAACCATGTGAAGTTTTAGGCAGATCGGATATTGTTTGGCTGAGTTATAGGCAATTTTAAGTTTGCCAGCAGGTGGCGCTATAACTGTATCAAGTTATTGGCATGTAAACATGTTCAGGTCAGGACACTTATCAAATGTGTGAGTTTTTAGGCAGATTGGATCATGCATGCCTGAGATATAACAACTTGATGTTTCGTGGCGAATCATCAAAGTTTGCGAGGCCGCCACGGACACGCCCATCGACGAAAACTCTAAAGCTTCGCAATTTAACATCGCCAAGGCCTTTAGATGACATAACCCAATTTTGGTGTCGATCGGATGAAATCCCTAGGAGGAGTTCGTTAAAGTACAACGCCTGGAAATGGCAAAATCGCCACTTTTTCGCCGCAGGAAGCCATAAATATCCGACTTCCTGTTGGTTTTGAGATATCGCTCCTTGAGACTTTTTTGTAGGTCTTGGAATGTTTGAGGTGTGTGCCAATTTTCGTGCATGTGCGTGATTCGTGGCTCGGGGGCTTGTCCGTATAAATTTTCTAGGTGGCGCTGTTGAGTCATTTTCCCACGCCCACTTCCGAAGCCTATAACAAACGTAAATTTTCGCCACTTCTGGGGCGTGTGCAAATTTTCGTGAGTTTTCGGGCATGTTTAGACCCTCAAAATCGCAATTCATTCGGGAGAAGAATAATAATAATAATAATAATAATAATAATAATAATAATAATAATAATAATAATAATAATAAACGGAGCAATTCCAATAGGGCCTTGCACCGTTTGGTGCTCGGTCCCTAATAATAATAATTAAAGCTGCAAGCAGCGATGATAGGGACCTCGCACACGGGCTCACCGCCGCCCGGTGGCCGTAGGACGACAGAGAACCGCGAACAATAATAGTTTAGGCCGATATATAAAAAAATCTGAGAAAATCACAGATTTATGCCAAACTTGCTCCCGTCAGCAGGTGGCGCTATGACTGTGACTCAATATTTTCATGTAGATGTCTTCAGGAGAGGATTTTAATCCACCATGTGAATTTTCAGGCAGATCGGACATTGTTTGGCTGAGTTATAGGCAATTTTACTGTTGCCACCAGGTGGCGCTATGACTGTGACTCAATATTGGCATGTAGATGTGTTCAGGAGAGCAATCCTATCAACCATGTGAAGTTTTAGGCAGATCGGATATTGTTTGGCTGAGTTATAGGCAATTTTAAGTTTGCCAGCAGGTGGCGCTATAACTTTATCGAGTTATTGGCATGTAAACATGTTCAGGTCAGGACACTTATCAAATGTGTGAGGTTTGAGGCAGATCGGATCATGCATGCCTGAGTTATAACAACTTGATGTTTCATGGCGAATCATCAAAGTTTGCGAGTCCGCCACGGACACGCCCATCGACGAAAACTCTAGACCTTCACAATATATCATCGATACTGCTTTCAGATGACACCACTCAAATTTGGTGCTGATATGATGAAATTTGTGCGAGGAGTTTGTTTTACTGTAAATCATGTCATTTCCTGTAGCCAGCAGGTGGCGCTATAACTGTATCGGGATATTGGCATGTAAACGTGTTCAGGTCAGGACGGTTATCAAACGTGTGAATTTTGAGGCAGATCGGATAATGCATGCCTGAGTTATAACAACTTGATGTTTCATGGCGAGTCGTCAAAATTTACGAGGCCGCCACGGACACGCCCATCGACGAAAACTCTAAAGCTTCGCAATTTAACATCGCCAAGGCCTTTAGATGACATAACCCAATTTTGGTGTCGATCGGATGAAATCCCTAGGAGGAGTTCGTTAAAGTACAACGCCTGGAAATGGCAAAATCGCCACTTTTTCGCCGCAGGAAGCCATAAATATCCGACTTCCTGTTGGGTTTGAGATATCGCTCCTTGAGACTTTTTTGTAGGTCTTGGCATGTTTGAGGTGTGTGCCAATTTTCGTGCATGTGCGTGATTCGTGGCTCGGGGGCTTGTCCGTATCAATTTTCTAGGTGGCGCTGTCGAGTCATTTTGCCACGCCCACTTCCGAAGCCTATAACAAACGTAAATTTTCGCCACTTCTGGGGCGTGTGCAAATTTTCGTGAGTTTTCGGGGATGTTTAGACCCTCAAAATCGCGATTCATTTGGGAGAAGAATAATAAGAATAATAATAATAATAAATAATAATAATAATAATAAACGGAGCAATTCCAATAGGGCCTTGCACCGTTTGGTGCTCGGTCCCTAATTAAAGCTGCAAGCAGCGATGATAGGGACCTCGCACACGGGCTCACCGCCACCCGGTGGCCGTAGGACGACAGAGAACCGCGAACAATAATAATTAAAGCTGATATATATAAAAAACCTGAGAAAAATCAAGGATTTATGCCATACTTGCTCCTGTCAGCAGGTGGCGCTATGACTGTGACTCAATATTTTCATGTAGATGTCTTCAGGAGTGGAATTTTATCAACCATGTGAATTTTCAGGCAGATCGGACTTTGTTTGGCTGAGTTATAGGCAATTTTACTGTTGCAAGCAGGTGGCGCTATAATTGTGACTCAATATTGGCATGTAGTTGTCTTGAGGAGTGGATTTTAATCAACCATGTGAATTTTCAGGCAGATCGGACATTGTGTGGTTGAATTATAGGAAATTTTGCCGTTGCCAGCAGGTGGCGCTATGACTGTGACTCAATATTGATATGTAGATGTCTTCAGGAGAGGATTTTAATCAACCATGTGAATTTTCAGGCAGATCGGACATTATGTGGCTGAGTTATAGGCAATTTTACTGTTCCCAGCAGGTGGCGCTATATTTTTAACTGGATATTGATATGTAAACATGTTCAGGTCAGGACGGTTATCAATTGTGTGAATTTTGAGGCAGATCGGATCATGCATGCCTGAGGTATAATGACTTCTTGTTTTGTGGCGAATCGTCAAAGTTTGCGAGGCCGCCACGGACACGCCCATCGAGTAAAACTCTAAAGCTTCGCAATTTAACATCGCCAAGGCCTTTAGATGACAAAACCCAATTTTGGTGTCGATCGGATGAAATCCCTAGGAGGAGTTCGTTAAAGTACAACGCCTGGAAATGGCAAAAACGCCACTTTTTCGCCGCAGGAAGCTAAAAATATACGACTTCCTGTTGGGTTTGAGATTTCGCTCCAAGAGACTTTTTCGTAGGTTTTGGCATGTTTGACGTATGTGCCAAGTTTCGTGCGTGTGCGAGATTCGTAACTCGGGGGCCTGTCCATTTAATTTTTATAGGTGGCGCCAGCAGGTGGCGCTATAACTGTATCGGGATATTGGCATGTAAGCGTGTTTAGGTCAGGTTGGTGATCAAATGTGTGAGTTTTGAGGCTGATCGGATCATGCATGCCTGAGTTATAACAACTTCCTGTTTCGTGGCGATCCATCAAAGTTTGCGAGGCCGCCACGGACACACCCATCGACGAAAACTCTGGACCTTCACAATATATCATCGCTAGAGTGTTCAGAGGACACCTCTCAAATTTGGTGCTGATATGACCAAATTTGTGGGAGGAGTTTGTTACAATGTAAAATCATGTCATTTCCTGTAGCCAGCAGGTGGCGCTATAACTGTATCGGGATATTGGCATGTAAACGTGTTCAGGTCAGGACGGTTATCAAACGTGTGAATTTTGAGGCTGATCGGATAATGCATGCCTGAGTTATAACAACTTGATGTTTCGTGGCGAGTCGTCAAAGTTTGCGAGGCCGCCACGGACACGCCCATCGACGAAAACTCTAAAGCTTCGCAATTTAACATCGCCAAGGCCTTTAGATGACATAACCCAATTTTGGTGTCGATCGGATGAAATCCCTAGGAGGAGTTCGTTAAAATACAACGCCTGGAAATGGCAAAAAGGCCACTTTTTCGCCGCAGGAAGCTGTAAATATCCGACTTCCTGTTGGGTTTGAGATATCGCTCCTTGAGACTTTTTCGTAGGTCTTGGCATGTTTGAGGTGTGTGCCAATTTTCGTGCATGTGCGTGATTCGTGTGTCGGGGGCTTGTCCGTATCAATTTTCTAGGTGGCGCTGTCGAGTCATTTTGCCACGCCCACTTCCGAGACCCATATCAGCCGACCATTTACGCCGCGTTTGATGTGTGTGCAAAGTTTCGTGACTTTTCGAGCACGTTTAGACCCTCAAAAGTGCCCCGATTAGGGGCGGAATAATAATAATAATAATAATTAAAGCTGCAAGCAGCGATGAAAGGGACCTCGCACACGGGCTCACCGCCGCCCGGTGGCCGTAGGACGACAGAGAACCGCGAACAATAATAATTTAAGCCGATATATATAAAAAAACCTGAGAAAATCAAGGATTTATGCCATACTTGCTCCTGTCAGCAGGTGGCGCTATGACTGTGACTCAAGATTGGCATGTAGATGTCTTCAGGAGTGAATTTTAATCAAGCATGTGAATTTTCAGGCAGATCGGACATTGTTTGGCTGAGTTATAGGCAATTTTAAGTTTGCCACCAGGTGGCGCTATGACTGTGACTCAATATTGGCATGTAGATGTCTTCAGGAGAGCAATCTTATCAACCATGTGAAGTTTTAGGCAGATCGGATATTGTTTGGCTGAGTTATAGGCAATTTTAAGTTTGCCAGCAGGTGGCGCTATAACTGTATCGAGTTATTGGCATGTAAACATGTTCAGGTCAGGACACTTATCAAATGTGTGAGTTTTGAGGCAGATGGGATCATGCATGCCTGAGTTATAACAACTTGATGTTTGGTGGCGAATCATCAAAGTTTGCGAGTCCGCCACGGACACGCCCATCGACGAAAACTCTAGACCTTCACAATATATCATCGATACTGCTTTCAGATGACACCACTCAAATTTGGTGCTGATATCATGAAATTTGTGGGAGGAGTTTGTTTCACTGTAAATCATGTCATTTCCTGTAGCCAGCAGGTGGCGCTATAACTGTATCGGGATATTGGCATGTAAACGTGTTCAGGTCAGGACGGTTATCAAGCGTGTGAATTTTGAGGCAGATCGGATAATGCATGCCTGAGTTATAAGAACTTGATGTTTCGTGGCGAGTCGTCAAAGTTTGCGAGGCCGCCACGGACACGCCCATCGACGAAAACTCTAAAGCTTCGCAATTTAACATCGCCAAGGTCTTTAGATGACATAACCCAATTTTGGTGTCGATCGGATGAAATCCCTAGGAGGAGTTCGTTAAAGTACAACGCCTGGAAATGGCAAAATCGCCACTTTTTCGCCGCAGGAAGCCATAAATATCCGACTTCCTGTTGGGTTTGAGATATCGCTCCTTGAGACTTTTTTGTAGGTCTTGGCATGTTTGAGGTGTGTGCCAATTTTCGTGCATGTGCGTGATTCGTGGCTCGGGGGCTTGTCCGTATCAATTTTCTAGGTGGCGCTGTCGAGTCATTTTGCCACGCCCACTTCCGAAGCCTATAACAAACGTAAATTTTCGCCACTTCTGGGGCGTGTGCAAATTTTCGTGAGTTTTCGGGCATGTTTAGACCCTCAAAATCGCGATTCATTCGGGAGAAGAATAATAATAATAATAATAATAATAATAATAATAATAATAATAATAATAATAATAATAATAATAATAAACGGAGCAATTCCAATAGGGCCTTGCACCGTTTGGTGCTCGGTCCCTAATTAAAGCTGCAAGCAGCGATGATAGGGACCTCGCACACGGGCTCACCGCCGCCCGGTGGCCGTAGGACGACAGAGAACCGCTAACAATGATAATTTAAGGCGATACATAAAAAAATCTGAGAAAATCACAGATTTATGCCATACTTGCTCCCGTCAGCAGGTGGCGCTATGACTGTGACTCAAGATTGGCATGTAGATGTCTTCAGTAGTGGAAACTCATCAAACATGTGAAATTTCAGCCTGATCGGACATTGTGTGGATGAGTTATAAGCCAAAATACCTACTGTCAGCAGGTGGCGCTATGACTGTGACTCAATATTGGCATGTACATGTCTTCAGGAGATGAGTCTTAACAACCATGTGAATTTTCAGGCAGATCGGACATTGTGTGGTTGAGTTATAGGCAATTTTATTGTTGCCAGCAGGTGGCGCTATAACTGTGACTCAATTTTGGCATGTAGTTGTCTTCAGGAGTGGATTTTAATCAACCATGTGAATTTTCAGGCAGATCGGACATTGTGTGGTTGAGTTATAGGAATTGTTGGCGTTGCCAGCAGGTGGCGCTATGACTGTGACTCCATATTGATATGTAGATGTCTTCAGGAGAGGATTTTAATCAACCATGTGAATTTTCAGGCAGATCGGACATTGTGTGGCTGAGTTATAGGCAATTTTACTGTTCCCAGCAGGTGGCGCTATAACTTTAACTGGATATTGATATGTAAACATGTTCAGGTCAGGACGGTTATCAATTGTATGAATTTTGAGGCAGATCGGATCATGTATGCCTGAGTTATAATGACTTCCTGTTTTGTGGCGAATCGTCAAAGTTTGCGAGGCTGCCACGGACACGCCTATCGACGAAAACTCTAAAGCTTCGCAATTTAACATCGCCAAGGCCTTTAGATGACAAAACCCAATTTTGGTGTCGATCGGATGAAATCCCTAGGAGGAGTTCGTTAAAGTACAACGCCTGGAGATGGCAAAAACGCCACTTTTTCGCAGCAGGAAGCTATAAATATCCGACTTCCTGTTGGGTTTGAGATTTCGCTCCAAGAGACTTTTTCGTAGGTTTTGGCATGTTTGACGTGTGTGCCAAGTTTCGTGCGTGTGCAAGATTCGTAGCTCGGGGGCCTGTCCGTTTAATTTTTATATATGGCACCAGCAGGTGGCGCTATAACTGTATCGGGATATTGGCATGTAAGCGTGTTCAGGTCAGGACGGTGATCAAATGTGTGAGTTTTGAGGCTGATCGGATCATGCCTGCCAGAGTTATAACAACTTCCTGTTTCGTGGCGAACCATCAAAGTTTGCGAGGCCGCCACGGACACACCCATCGACGAAAACTCTGGACCTTCACAATATATCATCGCTAGAGTGTTCAGAGGACACCTCTCAAATTTGGTGCTGATATGACCAAATTTGTGGGAGGAGTTTGTTACACTGTAAAATCATGTCATTTCCTGTAGCCAGCAGGTGGCGCTATAACTGTATCGGGATATTGGCATGTAAACGTGTTTAGGTCAGGACGGTTATCAAACGTGTGAATTTTGAGGCTGATCGGATAATGCATGCCTGAGTTATAACGACTTCCTGTTTCGTGGCGAGTCGTCAAAGTTTGCGAGGCCGCCACGGACACGCCCATCGCCGAAAACTCTAAAGCTTCGCAATTTAACATCGCCAAGGCCTTTAGATGACATAACCCAATTTTGGTGTCGATCGGATCAAATCCCTAGGAGGAGTTCGTTAAAGTACAACGCCTGGAAATGGCAAAAACGCCACTTTTTCGCCGCAGGAAGCTGTAAATATCCGACTTCCTGTTGCGTTTGAGATATCGCTCCTTGAGGCTTTTTCGTAGGTCTTGGCATGTTTGAGGTGTGTGCCAATTTTCGTGCATGTGCGTGATTCGTGGCTCGGGGGCTTGTCCGTATCAATTTTCTAGGTGGCGCTGTCGAGTCATTTTGCCACGCCCACTTCCGAGACCCATATCAGCCGACCATTTACGCCGCGTTTGATGTGTGTGCAAAGTTTCGTGAGTTTTCGAGCATGTTTAGACCCTCAAAAGTGCCCCGATATGGGGCGGAATAATAATAATAATAAAAAACATTACAGATACAATAGGGCCTTGCACCGTTCGGTGCTCGGTCCCTAATAATAATAATAAAAAACGGAGCAATTCCAATAGGGCCTTGCACCGTTTGGTGCTCGGTCCCTAATAATTAAAGCTGCAAGCAGCGATGATAGGGACCTCGCACACGGGCTCACCGCCGCCCGGCGGCCGTAGGACGACAGAGAACCGCGAACAATAATAATTTAAGCCGATACATAAAAAAATCTGAGAAAATCACAGATTTATGCCATACTTGCTCCTGTCAGCAGGTGGCGCTATGACTGTGAGTCAAGATTGGCTTGTAGATGTCTTCAGTAGTGGAAACTCATCAAACATGTGAAGTTTCAGCCTGATCGGACATTGTGTGGATGAGTTATAAGCCAAACTACCTACTGTCAGCAGGTGGCGCTATGACTGTGACTCAATATTGGCATGTAGATGTCTTCAGGAGTGGATTTTAATCAACCATGTGAATTTTCAGGCAGATCGGACATTGTTTGGCTGAGTTATAGGCAATTTTATTGTTGACAGCAGGTGGCGCTATAACTGTGACTCAATATTGCCATGTAGTTGTCTTCAGGAGTGGATTTTAATCAACCATGTGAATTTTCAGGCCGATCGGACATTGTGTGGCTGAGTTATAGGCAATTTTACTGTTCCCAGCAGGTGGCGCTATAACTTTAACTGGATATTGATATGTAAACATGTTCAGGTCAGGACGGTTATCAATTGTGTGAATTTTGAGGCAGATCGGATCATGTATGCCTGAGGTATAATGACTTCATGTTTTGTGGCGAATCGTCAAAGTTTGCGAGGCCGCCACGGACACGCCCATCGAGTAAAACTCTAAAGCTTCGCAATTTAACATCGCCAAGGCCTTTAGATGACAAAACCCAATTTTGGTGTCGATCGGATGAAATCCCTAGGAGGAGTTCGTTAAAGTACAACGCCTGGAAATGGCAAAAACGCCACTTTTTCGCCGCAGGAAGCTAAAAATATACGACTTCCTGTTGGGTTTGAGATTTCGCTCCAAGAGACTTTTTCGTAGGTTTTGGCATGTTTGACGTGTGTGCCAAGTTTCGTGCGTGTGCGAGATTCGTAGCTCGGGGGCCTGTCCGTTTAATTTTTATAGGTGGCGCCAGCAGGTGGCGCTATAACTGTATCGGGATATTGGCATGTAAGCGTGTTTAGGTCAGGTTGGTGATCAAATGTGTGAGTTTTGAGGCTGATCGGATCATGCATGCCTGAGTTATAACAACTTCCTGTTTCGTGGCGAACCATCAAAGTTTGCGAGGCCGCCACGGACACACCCATCGACGAAAACTCTGGACCTTCACAATATATCATCGCTAGAGTGTTCAGAGGACACCTCTCAAATTTGGTGCTGATATGACCAAATTTGTGGGAGGAGTTTGTTACAATGTAAAATCATGTCATTTCCTGTAGCCAGCAGGTGGCGCTATAACTGTATCGGGATATTGGCATGTAAACGTGTTCAGGTCAGGACGGTTATCAAACGTGTGAATTTTGAGGCTGATCGGATAATGCATGCCTGAGTTATAACAACTTGATGTTTCGTGGCGAGTCGTCAAAGTTTGCGAGGCCGCCACGGACACGCCCATCGACGAAAACTCTAAAGCTTCGCAATTTAACATCGCCAAGGCCTTTAGATGACATAACCCAATTTTGGTGTCGATCGGATGAAATCCCTAGGAGGAGTTCGTTAAAATACAACGCCTGGAAATGGCAAAAACGCCACTTTTTCGCCGCAGGAAGCTGTAAATATCCGACTTCCTGTTGGGTTTGAGATATCGCTCCTTGAGACTTTTTCGTAGGTCTTGGCATGTTTGAGGTGTGTGCCAATTTTCGTGCATGTGCGTGATTCGTGTGTCGGGGGCTTGTCCGTATCAATTTTCTAGGTGGCGCTGTCGAGTCATTTTGCCACGCCCATTTCCGAGACCCATATCAGCCGACCATTTACGCCGCGTTTGATGTGTGTGCAAAGTTTCGTGACTTTTCGAGCACGTTTAGACCCTCAAAAGTGCCCCGATTAGGGGCGGAATAATAATAATAATAATAATAATAAAAAACGGAGCAATTCCAATAGGGCCTTGCACCGTTTGGTGCTCGGTCCCTAATAATAATAATAATAAAAAACGGAGCAATTCCAATAGGGCCTTGCACCGTTTGGTGCTCGGTCCCTAATAATAATATTAAAGCTGCAAGCAGCGATGATAGGGACCTCGCACACGGGCTCACCGCCGCCCGGTGGCCGTAGGACGACAGAGAACCGCGAACAATAATAGTTTAGGCCGATATATAAAAAAATCTGAGAAAATGACAGATTTATGCCAAACTTGCTCCCGTCAGCAGGTGGCGCTATGACTGTGACTCAATATTTTCATGTAGATGTCTTCAGGAGTGGAATTTTATCAACCATGTGAATTTTCAGGCAGATCGGACTTTGTTTGGCTGAGTTATAGGCAATTTTACTGTTGCCACCAGGTGGCGCTATGACTGTGACTCAATATTGGCATGTAGATGTCTTTAGGAGAGCAATCTTATCAACCATGTGAAGTTTTAGGTAGATCGGATATTGTTTGGCTGAGTTATAGGCAATTTTAAGTTTGCCAGCAGGTGGCGCTATAACTTTATCGAGTTATTGGCATGTAAACATGTTCAGGTCAGGACACTTATCAAATGTGTGAGGTTTGAGGCAGATCGGATCATGCATGCCTGAGTTATAACAACTTGATGTTTCATGGCGAATCATCAAAGTTTGCGAGTCCGCCACGGACACGCCCATCGACGAAAACTCTAGACCTTCACAATATATCATCGATACTGCTTTCAGATGACACCACTCAAATTTGGTGCTGATATGATGAAATTTGTGCGAGGAGTTTGTTTCACTGTAAATCATGTCATTTCCTGTAGCCAGCAGGTGGCGCTATAACTGTATCGGGATATTGGCATGTAAACGTGTTCAGGTCAGGACGGTTATCAAACGTGTGAATTTTGAGGCAGATCGGATAATGCATGCCTGAGTTATAACAACTTGATGTTTCATGGCGAGTCGTCAAAATTTACGAGGCCGCCACGGACACGCCCATCGACGAAAACTCTAAAGCTTCGCAATTTAACATCGCCAAGGCCTTTAGATGACATAACCCAATTTTGGTGTCGATCGGATGAAATCCCTAGGAGGAGTTCGTTAAAGTACAACGCCTGGAAATGGCAAAATCGCCACATTTTCGCCGCAGGAAGCCATAAATATCCGACTTCCTGTTGGTTTTGAGATATCGCTCCTTGAGACTTTTTTGTAGGTCTTGGCATGTTTGAGGTGCGTGCCAATTTTCGTGCATGTGCGTGATTCGTGGCTCGGGGGCTTGTCCGTATCAATTTTCTAGGTGGCGCTGTCGAGTCATTTTGCCACGCCCACTTCCGAAACCTATAACAAACGTAAATTTTCGCCACTTCTGGGGCGTGTGCAAATTTTCGTGAGTTTTCGGGCATGTTTAGACCCTCAAAATCGCGATTCATTCGGGAGAAGAATAATAAGAATTAAAGCTGCAAGCAGCGATGATAGGGACCTCGCACCCGGGCTCACCGCCGCCCGGAGGCCGTAGGACGACAGAGAACCGCGAACAATAATAATTTAGGCCGATACATAAAAAAATCTGAGAAAATCACAGATTTAAGCCAAACTTGCTCCCGTCAGCAGGTGGCGCTATGACTGTGACTCAATATTTTCACGTAGATGTCTTCAGGAGAGGATTTTAATCAACCATGTGAATTTTCAGGCGGATCGGACATTGTTTGGCTGAGTTATAGGCAGTTTTACTGTTGCCACCAGGTGGCGCTATGACTGTGACTCAATATTGGCAGGTAGTTGTCTTCAGGAGAGCAATCTTATCAACCATGTGAAGTTTTAGGCAGATCGGATATTGTTTGGCTGAGTTATAGGCAATTTTAGTGTTGCCAGCAGGTGGCGCTATAACTGTATTGAGTTATTGGCATGTAAACATGTTCAGGTCAGGACACTTATCAAATGTGTGAGTTTTGAGGCAGATCGGATCATGCATGCCTGAGTTATAACAACTTGATGTTTCATGGCGAATCATCAAAGTTTGCGAGTCCGCCACGGACACGCCCAGCGACGAAAACTCTAGACCTTCACAATATATCATCGATACTGCTTTCAGATGACACCACTCAAATTTGGTGCTGATATCATGAAATTTGTGGGAGGAGTTTGTTTCACTGTAAATCAGGTCATTTCCTGTAGCCAGCAGGTGGCGCTATAACTGTATCGGGATATTGGCATGTAAACGTGTTCAGGTCAGGACGGTTATCAAACGTGTGAGTTTTGAGGCTGATCGGATAATGCATGGCTGAGTTATAACGACTTGATGTTTTGTGGCGAGTCGTCAAAATTTACGAGGCCGCCACGGACACGCCCATCGACGAAAACTCTAAAGCTTCGCAATTTAACATCGCCAAGGCCTTTAGATGACATAACCCAATTTTGGTGTCGATCGGATGAAATCCCTAGGAGGAGTTCGTTAAAGTACAACGCCTGGAAATGGCAAAATCGCCACTTTTTCGCCGCAGGAAGCCATAAATATCCGACTTCCTGTTGGGTTTGAGATATCGCTCCTTGAGACTTTTTTGTAGGTTTTGGCATGTTTGAGGTGTGTGCCAATTTTCGTGCGTGTGCGTGATTCGTGGCTCGGGGGCTTGTCCGTATCAATATTCTAGGTGGCGCTGTCGAGTCATTTTGCCACGCCCACTTCCGAAGCCTATAACAAACGTAAATTTTCGCCACTTCTGGGGCGTGTGCAAATTTTCGTGAGTTTTCGGGCATGTTTAGACCCTCAAAATCGCGATTCATTCGGGAGAAGAATAATAATAATAATAATAATAATAATAATAATAATAATAATAATAATAATAATAATAATAATAATAAACGGAGCAAGTCCAATAGGGCCTTGCACCGTTTGGTGCTCGGTCCCTAATAATTAAAGCTGCAAGCAGCGATGATAGGGACCTCGCACACGGGCTTACCGCCGCCCGGTGGCCGTAGGACGACAGAGAACCGCGAACAATAATAATTTAAGCCGATACATAAAAAAATCTGAGAAAATCACAGATTTATGCCATACTTGCTCCTGTCAGCAGGTGGCGCTATGACTGTGACTCAATATTTTCATGTAGATGTCTTCAGGAGTGGAATTTAATCAACCATGTGAATTTTCAGGCAGATCGGACATTGTTTGGCTGAGTTATAGGCAATTTTACTGTTGCCACCAGGTGGCGCTATGACTGTGACTCAATATTGGCATGTAGATGTCTTCAGGAGAGCAATCTTATCAACCATGTGAAGTTTTAGGCAGATCGGATATTGTTTGGCTGAGTTATAGGCAATTTTAAGTTTGCCAGCAGGTGGCGCTATAACTGTATCGAGTTATTGGCATGTAAACATGTTCAGGTCAGGACACTTATCAAATGTGTGAGTTTTGAGGCAGATCGGATCATGCATGCCTGAGTTATAACAACTTGATGTTTGGTGGCGAATCATCAAAGTTTGCGAGTCCGCCACGGACACGCCCATCGACGAAAACTCTAGACCTTCACAATATATCATCGATACTGCTTTCAGATGACACCACTCAAATTTGGTGCTGATATGATGAAATTTGTGGGGGGAGTTTGTTTCACTGTAAATCATGTCATTTCCTGTAGCCAGCAGGTGGCGCTATAACTGTATCGGGATATTGGCATGTAAACGTGTTCAGGTCAGGACGGTTATCAAGCGTGTGACTTTTCAGGCAGATCGGATAATGCATGCCTGAGTTATAACAACTTGATGTTTCGTGGCGAGTCGTTAAAATTTACGAGGCCGCCACGGACACGCCCATCGACGAAAACTCTAAAGCTTCGCAATTTAACATCGCCAAGGCCTTTAGATGACATAACCCAATTTTGGTGTCGATCGGATCAAATCCCTAGGAGGAGTTCGTTAAAGTACAACGCCTGGAAATGGCAAAAACGCCGCTTTTTCGCCGCAGGAAGCTATAAATATCCGACTTCCTGTTGGGTTTGAGATATCGCTCCTTGAGACTTTTTTGTAGGTTTTGGCATGTTTGAGGTGTGTGCCAATTTTCGTGCGTGTGCGTGATTCGTGTGTCGGGGGCTTGTCCGTATCAATTTTCTAGGTGGCGCTGTTGAGTCATTTTGCCACGCCCACTTCCGAAGCCTATAACAAACGTAAATTTTCGCCACTTCTGGGGCGTGTGCAAATTTTCGTGAGTTTTCGGGCATGTTTAGACCCTCAAAATCGCGATTCATTCGGGAGAAGAATAATAATAATAATAATAATAATAATAATAATAATAATAATAATAATAATAATAATAATAATAAACGGAGCAATTCCAATAGGGCCTTGCACCGTTCGGTGCTCGGTCCCTAATAATAATAATAATAATAATAATAATAATAAACGGAGCAATTCCAATAGGGCCTTGCACCGTTTGGTGCTCGGTCCCTAATAATAATAATAATAATAAACGGAGCAATTCCAATAGGGCCTTGCACCGTTTGGTGCTCGGTCCCTAATAATAATAATAATAATAAACGGAGCAATTCCAATAGGGCCTTGCACCGTTTGGTGCTCGGTCCCTAAATAATAATAAAAAACGGAGCAATTCCAATAGGGCCTTGCACCGTTTGGTGCTCGGTCCCTAATTAAGATTTTAAAAATAAGTAGAAGACGAATCATATTCTCACCTAATGCAACGAAAATAGTATACTGTGAAAAATTATTAAACTACTCCACCTTAGCATTTTTAAAAATGTAATTTATTAAAGCTTTTTTTTCAAGAGCCTTTATTTATTTTATTTATTGCAGTTTTCTATGGAATCCCGTTACAGCTTTTTATTTCAGAAGTGCTAAACTTGCAATTCTGAGTAATAAAATCAAAATTCTGACTTTAAATCATACAAATGTGAATTTATTTCTCAGAATTGTAAGATATAAAGTAAAAATTCTAGCTTTATAACTCAAAATTGTGACTTATTCAGAACTGTGAGTTTATAAAGTCAGAATTCTGATAAATAAAGTCAGAATTCTGACTTCATAACTCGCGATTTTGAGTTTCTCACAATTCTGAGATAAAAAGTCGCAATAAATAAAAGTCACTTTTTAAAAATTATTATTCATAGGCTGTATTGTGCTTCCATAATCCTTTTAATCCCTTTTGCGACTTAATTTTTCAGAATTTTGACTTCATAAATATGGAATTGCAAATTCATTTCTTAGAATTATGACTTTATAACTCGAGAATTGCAACTTCATTTTTCAGAATTCTGGCTTTCTAACTTGGAACTGTGAATTTTTATGTCAGAATTTTGACTTCATAACTTGTAATTGCAACCTTATTTTTTTTAGAATTCTGACTTCATCATTTGTAATTGAAACTTTATTTTCCATTATTCTGACTTTATTTCTTAATTCTGACTTTCTAACTTGGAAGTGTGACTTTGTATATCTGAATTCTTTATATCTTAGAATTCTGACTTCATAACTCGGAATTGCAACTTAAATATTTAGAATTCTGACTTAATAACTCACAATTTTGAGTTTACGTCTCACAATTCTGAGATACAAAGTCGCAATAACACAATAAATAAAAGCCACTTTTTAAATATAATTATAGGCTGTATTGTGCTTCCATAATCCCTTTTCACCTTTTTGCAACTTTATTTTTCAGAATTCGGACAATTTTTCCAATTTTGACTTCATAATTCCCAATTGGGAATTCATTTCTCAGAATTTGGGCTTTCTAACTCGGAAGTGCGACTTTTTCTCTCAGAATTCTTTATATCTTAGAATTCTGACTTTATCACTTGGAATTGCTACTTTATTTTCCATAATTCTGACTTTATTTCCCAAAATTACTTTAGATTTTATAACTCTATATTTCTCATTATAACTTTCTAACTAGGAAGTGTGACTCTATCTTAGAATTCTTTATATCTCAGAATTCTCACTTCATAACTCTGAATTGCGAATTGCTTTATATCTTGCAATTCAGACTTACAATCTCACAATTCAGAGAACAAAAGCCTTTTGAAATTATTATCCAAATGCTGGAACGGGCTTCCGTAGTCTTAAATGTCACATGGCCTTTTGTAAATCATTCTAATATGCTGATAATTTTAGTGCTGAATTATAATTGGTCCTCATTTTTTGCCGTTTTTATTTCTGGAAATGTAATGTCTATTTAATGAATAGAAAATTCGAAAGAACAGAATGTATTTGAAATAAAATTGTAACAATTGGGTTGTACTATCACTGGGTTTATTAAAATGTATTCATTTTCTTGATTTTTTTACTTATACTCCAAATGTTTCAATGTACATTAGCACACATATCAAAATATTAAGAACCATTTGCAACATTAATAATGAGAATCTGGTAACACTTCACCATAAGTTTGTATTAGTCAATGATACTCAATGAGGTATATATTTGTTACAATATTTCGGCATGTTTGTTAATATTAGTTAATGAAAAAAAGTTTAAAACTCACAGCGCATTAACAAATAATAATTAATAATATGATTAAAATAATATCCATAACCAAATCTTATTGTAAAGTGTGACCAATAATTTCTTGAGCAGCAACTCATTATATGCATAAATAATTGGCAAAAATACAATAGCAGTAAATGTAAAATTGAGGACTTAAGGAAATGTGATATATTATATTTTTTATATGATAAATAATTATGTAAAATACATGGTGTATGTAAGTTATATAAATTGCTAAATATTTGCATGTGCATCATAAAACCGCAAAATCAATCTGGAATGTCTGGGATAGATTACCCAAAACTGAAGGTTCTGTCATCGTTTACTTCATTACTTGCTTTCAGACATGTTTGACTTTGTCTTTTGTTGAACACTAAAGAAGATATTTTAAAGAAAGCTGGAAACCTGTAACCAATGACTCCCATTGTATTTGTTTTCCCTCCAATGAAAGTCAATAGTTCCAGATTTACAGCTTTCTTTAAATTATCTTATTTTGTGTTTAAAAGAATAAAGAAACTCAAAAAGGTTTGTAAACACTTGGGGGGTTGAAAATAGGATGAACTATCTCTTTAACCTGACTAAATTTCAGAGATCCTGGATTGTAAAAGTTTCCTTTAAAAACAGAGGACCGTTGGCATTACTTTATTAGATTACAGCTGCAGTTTTAGCTTCTGTTTAACTTTTTCTCATTAATTTAACAGCAGTCAATAGTGACATATAATCCTTCATTAGTATTAATCCCCAGACTCATCCGTTTCCTCATTCACTCTCTCTTCTTTTTGTAGATGTTTCAACAGGCTCCCAGCTCAGACCAGGTCAATAGCACGTCCTGTTACAGCCCTGTTCTCTGTCCAGCTGTGCAGTAATTCATTTCAGAGCTTGAGGGATCAGAACAGAGCTCAGTTCAACAGCAGCCGAATTATTGAGATTTTAGAAGGATCCTCTGTGAGAAGTGGAATCTGCTGTTTCTTCAGACAGCGCAAAGGTAAAGACAAAGTGGTTACGGACAAGGTGTTAAATTAATCAGTGTTTACACAGATGAGTGAATGTATGCAAGTAGAGCTGTGCAATATGACGATATATGTTGTATGTATGAAAAAAAAGCCTATTGATTCCTATTATGCTTTATTTATGGAGCAGGATCAGTCTTAATAATAATACATTTACAAAAATAAAATGAATATGTGCACAGCACAAATCACAATTACAAAAACCAATTCGGAAATTCAAAACACAATTTATAAATGTCCAAATTTGATTCGGAAATTCAAAACACAATTCGTAAATGTGCAAAACCAATTTGGAAATTCAAAACACAATTCATAAATGTGCTAATCAGATACGGAAATTCAAAACACAATTAATAAATTTGCAAAACCAATTTGGAAATTCAAAACACAATTCATAAATGAGTAAAACCAATTTGGGAAATCAAAACACAATTCATAAATGTGCAAATCTGATTCGAATATTCGAAACACAGTTCGTATATGTGCAAAACCAATTCAGAAATTCAAAACACAATTCATAAATGTGCAAATCAGATTTGGAAATTCAAAACACAATTCATAAATGTGCAAATCTGATTCGAATATTCGAAACACAGTTCGTATACGTGCAAAACCAATTCAGAAATTCAAAACACAATTCATAAATGTGCAAATCAGATTTGGAAATTCAAAACACAATTCATAAATGTGCAAATCTGATTTGGAAATTCAAAACACAATTCATAAATGTGCAAATCTGATTCGGAAATTCACAACACAATTCATAAATGTGCAAAACCAGTTGGTAAATTCAAAACACAGTTTTTAAATGTGCAAAACCAATTCGGAAATTCAAAAGCCTATATATAAATGTGCAAAACCAATTTGGAACTTCAAAAAACAATTCATAAATGTGCTAAACCATTTCGTAAATTCAAAACACAATTCGTAAATGTCCAAAACCAATTCGTAAATTCAAAAAACAATTCATAAATGTGCTAAACTAATTCGTAAATTCAAAACACAATTCATAAATGTGCTAAACTAATTCGTAAATTCAAAACACAATTCATAAATGTGCTAAACTAATTCGTAAATTCAAAACACAATTCATAAATGTGCTAAACTAATTCGTAAATTCAAAACACAATTCATAAATGTGCTAAACTAATTCGTAAATTCAAAACACAATTCATAAATGTGCTAAACTAATTCGTAAATTCAAAACACAATTCATAAATGTGCTAAACTAATTCGTAAATTCAAAACACAATTCATAAATGTGCTAAACTAATTCGTAAATTCAAAAAACAATTTATAAATGTGCTAAACTAATTCGTAAATTCAAAAAACAATTTATAAATGTGCTAAACTAATTCGTAAATTCAAAACACAATTCTTAAATGTGCTAAACTAATTCGTAAATTCAAAACACAATTCATAAATGTGCTAAACTAATTCGTAAATTCAAAACACAATTCGTTAATGTACAAAAATAATTCGTAAATTCAAAACAATTCATAAATGTGCAAAACCAATTTGGAAATTCAAAACACAAATCATGAATTTGCAAGTAAATAGCATATAAACTTCCCCAAATGATCACACAAATGGATCTTACATTTAAAATGTTTATACTAATATTTAAATCAAGTTCTTAAATTGACCTCTGTCTTATATTATAACAGCATGGCAAGAAACCTGCAAGCTTCACAGTAAAAACTGTTTCCGTATTTTGTGTTTTCTGTTTATGTACGGTTGATGGGAGAAAGATCAAGGTCTAATACAATTCAAAAGAATAAATAAACAGGAAAAAATAAAAACATGATTCACAATAAAAAGGAAAATTTCAAATTTACAGATTTTTTTACAGTGTTGAAATAAAAATACAATGTGTACATCTTACACTGTATTTAGCAGCATTTTATGTCGGGCCTGCAATCACTCATTTTTAAAAATGCCTAATATATTGTTAATATGTTAAATTTCTACGTTCTTAATCAAACATTTGCCCTGAAGTTTTACAAAAAGTGAGAAAAATAATCACATTACAAATTAAGTATCTGCTTTAAACCATAATTAGATTAGATTTGTTATTATATAGATATGAGATACTTTCTTATATCTTACCCAGCCCTATGAAATAAAAAATGACACTTTGAACCAACTTTAAAAAGCAAATGCTGTAATTTTTCCTCAAAGTATCATTTATTTTGGTTCAAACTATAAAATGTAATTTAATCTAAATAAAAAAAATAAAAAATGTATTGTGTTCAAGAAAAAAATACATTCACACAAAGTAAAAATATTGTTTAATATAGAGACACTAAATAGATTTTTTTTACTTTAATACAAAGTAGAAAACTTCTGCTTTAAAGTAAAAATATTGCTTTGAGAAAAACAAATGTTTTTAAGTTTACCTAGGGGGTTGTTTTTTGCTCTAAGGCAAATTGAATAAAACAATCACAAAACATAATCAGAATTCATAACTTTTTTCTTAATCCACTATAAAAATTACCTATATAAATCCACTATAAATGAACAGTAGTTTCACTTTTTACAGTGTAGGTAAGCACAAATGTATGTTGTGAGAGCAAAAGAAGGCGTTTTTATTGTGAGTTCTTTTGTTGTGTAATCTGTAGTGTCAACTCACATGCCTATTAGTGTCCAATGCTGCCAGTCGCTATTTCAGGGCCATTCCAGAGCAACAATTCCCACACAATTCAATTAACGGACTGAAAATAGGGCTCCCAAGACTGTCTTTGTTACAGCACTAATATGACTGCCAGCAGGAGAATGTAGTCAGTTAAAAGATTCTCCTCTACTAATTCTCTAAGATGGCCACATTCTAAGCCTGGCTAAAAAGGCCTTTGTCTTTCGCATGCAGAGCCCCGGTGTCCTCATCTCACACTGCCGACACTCCTATTGTGCTTTTTAGATGAGCTCTTTTAATTGAGCTTTCCTCTAGATCTGTTTCATTTCACTGGGAAGATATTTTCTTTCATTACTGGAATGAGTTTGGTTGGATGAACTTGACCTTTTGAAGTGCTTATTTAGAGCCGTGTGGTTAATTGAAAACTTTTGGAAAAGTGCAGGAAGATGCACATGCACAAAGGCTTTCTGGGAAGCATGCTTGTATGAGCTGTTGAACAAAACGATTAATGTTATCTGGTGGAATTTAAAGGAATATTTACAGGGCCGCTTCTATTATGCAGTACTTTCTGAACTGTAATTTTTACAAAATTAATGAGCTCGGCTGCACTGACAGTCACGAAGTGGTTAGAATTGACTGTATTTACTTACTGTAAACGAACGAGGGTTATGAAGGGCCAAAACTCCCGCCGGATATCATGAGGAAATGTAGCTATTTTACATTTTGTCAGTTTTAGCTAGTGTTTTTCAACCAATGATAAACTTCCGGTGAAAGGTTTATGTGACTATTTTCAGTTTAATAAGGTTCCTTTAAGCCCATTTCAAGAGTTCACACTTAGCTGATGATTAATTATAAAGCGTGTTTGGCATGCTGTCACAGGAGAGAGCCCTGAGCTCATAAGATCCTCAAGCCTGGGCTCCCTCCCGTTTGCAAGGCGAGAGGGGAGTTTGAGCTATGGTAGATCTCGAGAACTCCCCTGCTTATTTACGGCTAATGACAAATTAAGGATTGCTATGGAGAGATATACTGCTGATTGAGAACTCATCTATGGTGCCAATTTGGTTTGGTCATTTAACCTATGTCGCATGTTTTTGGACTGTTGGAGGAAACCGGAGAACCCGGTGGAAACCTATGCGAGCACGGCGAGAACATGTAAACTCCACACAAAAGCCTCGACTGGCCTGTTAGAGACTTAAACCAGTGACATTCTTGTTGTGAGGCAACAATGCTAACTACTGGGCCGCCGTGCCACCCTATCAAGGAAAAAGGAGGAGGACTAGGGATGGAAGGGGGATTCTTCAAGACAAAGATGACTGAGGTGAGAAACTGGTTATTTTTAGTGAGTTAGGAATCAGTCGATTGGTTAATCATGTGTTAGCTAATGCGGGACCAGCCGTGGTCAATCATAAGCACGTGATCCTCTCGAAATTAGTTTATAAATAAACTTCACTTAGTTGTTCACGCATAAAATGAGATGAAAGGCTGTGTAAACACAAGCAGCATCAGTAGCAGGCGGCTAGTCAAAAAACACTTTCATTGTCTTATGCATTTTTTTACCCAATTATCCAAACAACTCCCATATGATTTGTTCAGCGATTCATTTGTTCCCAAACCCCTCCTTAGCGCGATGCTAATCTGCTGTGATTGGTCCAATGACCCAGTATGTTGTGATTGGTTGGATTAGTGCAAGACAGAGAGAAACACCCACCATGGTTATGAAGTAGCACAAAGTATGTGAGAGTCCAATGCTGGAATGCATTAAAGAAATGCAGTAAAACACCAGCATATTCCTCTACTCCTAACTCTAACCCCAAGTAATAACAATGACACACATTCAGTATTAATCCACACAGTGGCAAAAGTTAAACTGTTTTGAAAATTGACCACACCACTCGTGTGTCAGAACAGCTGATGGTTGCCATAGCAAAGACAAACGGCAGAGGATCGCGAGTTCGGAAACGCATTTAAATCGGTAGAGGAAGAAGTATGTGCTGTGTTTTCAACGCGGTTTTAGATGCAATATATGAATAGCCCATACTGATTTAACCTGAGAGATACATAACAAGCATTGATCTATAACTGATAAGTGGTTAAAAGCTGCGTGGAGTGATTACAAGTTGCAACACACAATTAAATACATATTTTACAAACTACAGAAAGCGAAGCAACAATTTTAATCAAACTCACGCTATGATCCGTAGGAAGAAGAAACTGGTCCATATGAGCATATGAGCTGTATTAGTTACTGACAAAGTCCCTGTCAAAGTCTGACAAAGTCCCATACCTAATAGTCTCTGCTGCTCCTTCCTTTAACAGCAAACGGCCGGTGAATCCCGCTTTGCAGCGTAGGTTATTGTCTCAAAAATCAAAAATGACAGGAGCAAACACAGCACTAGGTTGGCTATACTGTGGTATTGTTGTGAAAATGGACTTTATTCCCCACAGCCGAATCTCCATCTGTCAGTGACCGTCATCTTTGTATCATGCTCAATCCCATGTGCTCCGCTAGTGTCTGAAGGGAAAGGTGCGTTCACGTTTTACCAGATCCTGCACTTCATATTTGGTGATGTACCATATCGACGTCGATGTGTTCAGGCAAAATATCCTAACCCAACACGATTCATTTATTCGACTCAAAGTCGATTATTTCATTAAAGAATCAATCATTTTAAACACGTGCACTTTCAGATTTAACCCTCAGCTGGATGTTTTAGTTCCAACACAGGCTCGTTGTGAAAACGTAGCCCTGCGGACGTTTCTGGAGACATTAAATTACGTAGGCGGCTGCATTTCATTTCTTTAAACGAACGCTACGGGGCGGTGTGATGCCGTTCCTTTTCGCGCTTACCAGCTTACTGCTTACCTCCGTATGGACGGCATTCTGGCTGCAACCAGTTTGTCCCGTTAGCGCGCCATGTCCGTCGGCGGATTTGAGATGCAGGTAAGACAAAAACAGAATCCAAAATATAAAACAAACAAGTGAATAGCAGGGTGAGGATGTGGTAAAAAAAAAAGTCAGATGAGGGCTTTCATTTTTTTGGATTGCTTTTGAAACGTGTTGGTTGGGTTTAGGGAAGTGGGTGGGGGGGTCAATCGATAAAATTGGTTGGGTTTAGGTAAGGGGAGGGTGGGTCAGCCGATCGTTTGCTCAGTCAGTCAGAAAGTCTGTCCAAAAGTGAGTCGACAGCGGCCTCTGGTGGGTTTACACGAGAACAGCAGGCGCGAATGTCACTCGCGAGGGAAATTTGAGATCTTGAAAAGCGTACACAGCGACCTCTGGCGCATTCGCGAAAACAAAAACTGCAGAAAAACGTGCCTCTGTGGCGTATTTCGCAGTCTCCAGAAACGTCCGTGGAGGTACGTTTTCAGAATGAGCCTGGGTTGTTTCGTTCACTTAGTGCTATGTTACACATTGCATGGAAGGTACTTTTCAAAAACCCATAATAGGGGCTCTTTAATGCAGTGCATCTTGTCCGCTCTGATACCCTCTTCATATTATATATAAATCAGGCAGTGAAGATCAAAGATTTTTTAAAAATCAGATCTTAAAGTGGTGATTTTGTAATGGCTTGACAGTTCACGGGAAGTGCTTGGGCTGGCTGACTGAAAACTAAAAGTCCATGTGCATTTACCTCATTTTTATTGAGTTCGGTTGTACAACAATTTATCATTATTTTAAAAGGTGGTGTGGCACCAAACCACACCCAAAAACCCGACCGTCATTAGGGGATGAGTGAATCATACTAAATTATATATATGAGGTTGTACAAATTCATAAGAGTTAGCCACTAAATAAAAAAGTTACAAATTGCTCTGAGACAGCATTGGCAAATCAGATGTTAATGTCTGCCATGAGGTATTACAAGAGTTTCTTAAATCACATCATTGATTATTATTTTTTTTTAATCAAATTTCAAATCATTTGGCATTCTGGCCAGATTATTAAATGTCAACGCAATACACATTCAAAAGTGTAACACTAAAACTCTTTATGATTTTTGAAGGTAAGCATTCTGCCATAAAAGTAATCAGGCAGACCAAAATAAAGCAGAGCACTCAATATGCAATGTCACCAAGGCTCGGCCCGATCGGCCTGATAATGGTGCAACAGCAATTAAAGTTCTGAAATTAAATCTCTCAAAACTTGAATGCAAATTAGAATAGTTTTATGTGACTGGAATGATTGGTCAAGATGAGATTAATCCTAATTTATGGAACACCACATAGGTCATATTTTCATACTTTTTGACATACTTTTGGATATCAATAATTCATAATGTCAGTAATTAAGTGCATGGGGCCAAGTTGGCTAAAATTGCTTTAACTCTTGAACTGACTCAGATATTTTCAACAAGTTTGGTAGAAGTGAATGAAGTCAGTCTATGTTTGGCCACTAGATGATGCTATAAAAGAAATAAAAACATGAAAATGACTGGAACTATGCAATATTTTGTCTGATTGACTTGAAAATTGGCATGTAGAGTCTTTGTCCAAGTTGCCTTCAATATGTATTTTTGAGTTTGAGCAGAAGTCAAGGTTATCAGAGGCTGAATGGAACATAATTTGAAGAACTATTTGATTCATGGCCCTGGCGATCTTTCGCCAAAGATAAAAGGTATTTTTTCATGTTAAAACTAGATTGTTTTCTTTTTCACGTCTCTTCATACTTCAGTTTCTCATCAAATCTTGACCAATCAAATGCTCTCTAGTATCTGACATGCCCCGCCCCCTTCAAGATGCTTCATATTTGATGTGCTTGAGCTCAACCACTCTCACTGGCAGAGCTGTCTTAAAACAAAATGTCATTGGAGGAGAAATGCAGTGTATTACAATTTGGTAATATTGTAAGATAAGAGATTACTTTTGAATAACAGTTACAACAAGTAATCTGTTAATATGTTATATTACTGTATGTTATATTGTGTTATATAACTGTTGTTATGTAATCTACAGTATTTTAGATTTTGCAACGCTGGGCATATTTACTGCTGTCGATTTGTTAACTAACTTGCATAAGTAAAAACCTACTATTGCAAAATGGCCCAAAGTTTTTAATTTAACCTCAACTAAAAGGCCTAGACAGTAATTACTTTTATACTGTTACAAAAAATACATAAAAAATGTGGTTTATACACTCACCAGCCACTTTATTAGGTACAGCTCAATGCATTTAGACATGGTCAAGACGATCTGCTGTAGTTCAATTCGAGCATCATAATGGGGAAGAAAGGTGATTTAAGTGACATGGTTGTTGGTGACAGACGAGCTGGTCTGAGTGTTTCAGAAACTGCTGATCTACTGGAATTTTCACACACAACCATCTCTAGGGTTTACAGAGAATGGTGAGAAAAAGGTCAAATATCCAGTGAGTGGCAGTTCTGTGGGCGCAAATGCCTTGTTGATGCCAGAGGTCAGAGGAGAATGGCCAGACTGGCTTGGGCTGATTGAAAGGCAACAGTAACTCAAATTACCACTCGTTACAACTGAGATATGCAGAAGAGCATCTCTGAACGCACAACACATCTAACCTTGAGGTGGATGGGCTACAGCAGCAGAAGACCACACTGAGTGTCACTTCTGTCAGCTAAGAAAAGGAAACTGAGGCTACAATTTGCACCGGCTCACCAATAATGGACAACAAAAGATTGGAAAAACGTTGCCTGGTCTGATGAGTCTCGATTTCTGCTGCAACATTCGGATGGTAGGGTCAGAATTTGGTGTCAACAACATGACAGCACATGACAGCATTGTATCAATGGTTCAGGCTGGTGATGGTGGTGTAATGGTGAGGGGGATATTTTCTTGGCACACTTTGTGCCCATTAGTACCAATTGTGCATCGTGTCAACGCCACAGCCTACCTGAGTATTGTTGCTGACAATGTCCATCCCTCAATGACCACAGTGTACCCATCTTCTGATCTTCCCATCTTCTGTCTACTTCCAGCAGGATAACGCACCATGTCATAAAGCGTGGATCATGTCAGACTGGTTTTTTGAACATGACAATGAGTTTACTGTACTCAAATGGCCTCCACAGTACCCACAATTCAATCCAATAGAGCACCTTTGAGATGTGGTCGCATGGGAGATTCGCTTCATGGATAGGCAGCCAACAAATCTGCAGCAACTGCTTGATCATGTCAATATGGAACAAAATTTCTGAGAACCTTGTTGAATCTAAGGATTAAGGGAGTTCTGAAGGCAAAAAGGGGTCCAACCCAGTACTAATAAGGTGTACCTAATAAAGTGGCCGGTGAGTGTATTTTTTTTTTTTGTTGTTGTTCATAAAAACCATTTTGCAAAAAAAAGGAAAAAATTTATATTAAGAATTTGCACTTTAGTACCATATCAGCCTAGAATAATTTCTTAAAGATGATGTGAAAATAAATTAACCAGTGACTAAAATTATCTTTTATTACCAAAAATTACTATTATTATAATTATAAAAAACATGAGTTTAATATAACACAGGAATGTACTGCGTAGTATATATTACCCCTCAAATATAAAACATCATTTTGACACATTGTCTTTGAGCAGATGCATTACTTCTAAAAGTAAATATGTCAGAAATACAGTTCAAAAACCATAAATCACAGTCTCCTTTCCCAAGATAGCTTTATATGAATACGTTGAATGTACCCTTCCAGGAAAAATTTGGAGTCCGCCCTTGAGACGAGAGCAGTAGATTGTATTGCAGTTGTACAGACGGGCCATGCACCTCCAAACCACAAGAGTGCATCTGTGGTTTGTCCCAGCTCTGCCTGCGTTCAGGACAGCAATAACAGACAAACCCATCTGATGACTCCCTCAAGGTACATCTAACCTGATTCTGCGTGTCTGTGTTCTCATCTGTCAACTTGACCCGGCTGTGACTATTGAGTTTTATATAGCTCTTGTTTAACTATAAATCTTGACTTCATCGGGCCTGTAGACCTCAGGGTTTGTCTTTATCCGTCCATCACCCTTTTCTTTCCCTCTTCAGTACAAAATATGAATGATTTAGGGTAGGAACAGATCCAGGCAAGGACAAATCAGACAACAGAGAGGGGGTCTACTTAAATATTCACCTCCTAACCATTACATACTGTACAGTATGGATGCTCTGCACGGACAACTAGATTGGCAGGTACTGTATAGATATACATTAAATGCATGCATGTATGTAGAGTTAAAGTCAGAATTATTAGCCCTCCTGAATTATTAGCCCCTTGTATATTTTCCCTCCAATTTCTGTGTAATGGAGAGATTTTTTTCAACACATTTCTAAACATAATACTAGTATTCAGCTTAAAGTGACATTTAATGCATACCTGCATTTCGTTGCCTTGTACTTGTACATGTGTGATGACAATAAATTGAATCTAATCTAATCTAATTATATAACAGTCATGGTCACCAGTGAGCTAGCATTTGCAGATCACTGAAGAACTACAAATCTGCAACTTTAATGAACTACATCCCATCATGCACTTCACTCCTACACTGGCCCAGATTCTCCTTGATTGCAAACACACAGCTGAAGCGGTTCAGGACTAATCAGATGGACTATAAACACAGCAAACACACATCTTGTTTATCTTGTCAAGTCTTGTTTATCTGTAATGCTGCGTTCACACCAGACGCAGATGAAGCATCAAGCGCGAGTGATTTACATGTTAAGTCAATGCAAAGATGACAGAATGACACAATTCGCGCGAATGAAGTTGAACGAGTTGAGCGTTTTGCATGTTTGACGCGAATGAAAAATGTAACTTCAGCGGACATTCGCTCCACGTTAACCAATTAGGAGCTTTCTCTTCGTATAATGCTGTGTTCACAGCAGACGTGGCACGCACGGATAAAACACGCTATTTGCGCGACAATAGACGCATGACCATTTTGAGTTTACTCACTTCATGTGTCATTCGCGCGTCAAATTCATATCACAATAGACACAGATTTGCATCATGTGCAGGGCTTCTGTCTGCCTGGTGACTCTAGCTTCAATGCTAAATGGCTAACATGGATTTTTTGGAGAGAATAGCTGTGTTTATGTGCTTTAGGAAGGCTGAAAAACAGACTCGTTCGGCACAGTGTCAGAGTCCATTAGATCCTTTCAGAGGTGCACCCAGCTCTGTGAGTTCATCAGCTCCTCCAAAAAATATACCTGGATGATGGAGGCTTTTAGCAGTGCTTCGGACTGAGCTGAGATCTTTGATGAACTGTTGTCCGGTGTCGGCAAGAGGATTTCCCCTCAGGGAACCAACAACAGGCGCTACTTCATAATCTCAAAGCTAAAGTTCTGATTTTTCAACTTGAGCCATTCGCGCGTAATGTGCTAAGCGCATCAAATGCACAAAACGCTAAACTCACGCCGCTTCATTCGCACAAATCGCGTTCTTTGCACTGCCTCATTCACGCGTATCGTGCCGCAAGATGTTTATTTGCATTTTTGCATTGACTTAACATGTAAATCACTTGCGCTTGACACTTCATTCGCATCTGGTGTGAACGCAGCATAAAGCCTCAACCAAACTACAAGCCACTTGCAGCAGCGTTAATTTCAACGGAGAGTGTGCGACTTCCGGCCACCGCAACTGTTGGCGACCAGGTGGGCGTGTCGAGTGACACGCGAAAGTTGAGAATCCTTCAAATTTATGCAATTGTACCAGTACCAGTAGAGCTCACGTGATCCTCTCAGCTTGCTCAGAGGCCGATTGTATTCGTACTGTATATACCCACACGCTACCCAGAGCGATAGGAAGCTACAAAGTTGCTGCTAGTCTTAATGAGGCATAAGAGATAATTTCAAAGCATTTTCTTGTCCTGCCTAGCGTGTTTTTGACCTTTGCTTTGTTTATTGTTTTATGTTGTTTTGTCACCTGTCCTGACCATTCACCTGTACTCTGACTATGTTTTTGGATTACCTGCATGCTCCTCTCTATCCCTGTCTGTTTTAAATATTGCCTGCCTGACGTTTCTTAATAAACTGCTCTGTTGTGTCTGAACTCTTTACAATAACAGGGGTTTGTTCTGCAGACAATCAAAAAAAATTATAATAACATTGACCAAAAAGTGGTTTTAAAGAAATTAAAAACTGCTTTTATTCTTGCCCAAATAAGACAAATGAGACTTTCTTCAGAAGAAAAAATATTATAGGAAATACTGTGAAGAAGTCATTGCTTTGTTAAATATCATTTGAGAAATATTTGGGAAAAAAAATCTAATTTTGACTTCAACTGTAAGTATGAATATATGTACAGTATATATGTATGTATCTTCCTATACAGTGCCCAGCATAAATGAGTACACCCCTTATATGTGTGTATGTACATGAGATTAGATAGTACCAAAGCCAAAATTGGACATAAAATAACAAAACTTCAGATCAGATCACAGTGTAACAATTTCTATATTACTATACTATATTATTTTTTGCAACACCTCATTTAAATTGAAATATATTATCGTTCTGTTCCTAAAGGTGACCACATTCTTATTTTAATGAATTATTGACAGTTTTGTTTAAATTAACCAAAATATAGTGTCTGTATTCACTGAGAAATGGAAAAATTCATTCTCTAAATGAGTGTACTCATTTATATTGTGCTCTCTCTGTGTGTGAATATACATATAACTTTTAAAATGAAGTGTTATTTGATGTGTTCACTTACTGCCCTTAATTAAACTACTGTAAGTCCAGATGATTCTTTGCAGACAAATGCCTTTTTTTTCCTGAGCATAGAGTTGTAAAAGTGCAAAGACATCAGTGATATCCATTGTGGACGGATCAGAAGAAGCCTTTTGCAGTCAAAAGCACAACACAGTCCTTTATTTATCCACATTCATCTTTTGAAACTCATGTGTGAGGTTGAAGCACATAAAAAGATGAGATTTTGAAGGCCATAGTAGATTTCACGGGTACTTGTCAAAGCTGAATGCAAATCCAGATCTCTGGTGTTCCTGCACAAAAGCAGGTCAGGCATAAAATGGAGATATAAGAGAGAAGGAAAAAAAACATCAAATAGCAGGTGGAAGAATAAGCCACGCATTTATGCTGAGATCATGACTGCTGCTGATTTTGCCCATGAATAAAACAAAGAGAAAAACAAGAGAAGATGCGGAGGGAGGTGAAGGAACACAAAATAATACTGAAGTGTTCAAAATGGCTCAGCTTGATACACATCTGAATAAATCAATTCCGGGAGGCAAGGCAGATTAGAGCATGCAGGACACAGACCCGGAGAAATAATATCGCTGTCATTCATAGACAAAAGCATGCTTTTTTTTGGAGCTTATAAATGAGAGTCTCATCCATCTGGGGAATGGTGTAACAGAAAGTGTGTGAGTGGAGAAAGAGAGAGAGAGACAGAGTTGTCACTTGTTTTGTATTAATGTCTCGAATCAGGGAGTAATGTCGTGGTTTATCCTTTGTTACGGATGAAAAACATTTTTTATTGTGGTTCATAAAATAGAGTGTGTATTTATTGATTGGCTCGGGAAAAATGAAATAAAATAATAGGTTATAATATCCGTTACGGCAGTATGAGAACTCAGAAGAAGTTGGAGTCTTGGTTATTTAAATGCAAAGTTTTTTTTTTTTGCTATTTGAACTTGTTATGTCCATTTAGAGTCTTTCTTCTGGAACTATGAGGATAGTTTGGAGTGTGTTTTAATTATATTAAAAAGAATATTCATGTGATTTCTAAGAAATAGAGAAAAAAACTACTTGGAGTTATAAACGAAGATTATAACGAAGACCCCCCCCCCCCCCCCTTGAGAATAACAATGGACACCTAATATAAAGGATTGTCTAATAGGGGTGTCAAAATTGATTGTTTCTTCTTTGCACGGTGATGCAGATGGGGACAATTCGATATCGGTTCAGTAATAGATCATAAATGGTTATTACGTACTGACGTCATTTATCTCCTATGCGCGATGTCGCTGTAGAATACTATGGCGTAGGAGGCGAGAGCCTTTTACTACTTAAAAGGTAGAAAATTATGCACAATTGAACTGCTTGTGAGTTTGCTGGAAAGTCTTTCGTTGACACTCAAGAAGGCACAGCACACGAGTTGCTATTTCACTAATAGGGAGAGATGCTGTAAAAATCCACCTCTGCCTCTCTCTCTCATACACACTTTTGACATTTGAAGCGCTGGCCTGTTTGTGAGGTAACTTTTCCTCTCCTCTTGGCTGTTAAAGCGATACTTGTGGATCCAGACACGAGCGTGCCTGAGGTGCAAGTTTTCTCCACTGTGTCTATTACAGATTGCCTGTGATAACCGCGTATTATGCACATATAGACTGTAACCGCGGCTGTTCTTTCTGCGTGACTCATCGGTGAACAGCGCTTTCATTTCTAAAGCCAATCGCAGCCCTTTCTGTTGAGCGTGTGAAGACGATGACGAATCATAGGGGTGTCAGACAGTGCTCAAAAAGGAAGCGGGATAATATTTAGTTTATTTTAATATAATAGTTTATTTGCTATAAATGCTCATGTTGTTCTGTGCATTTATTGGATTTTTGTATGATACATTCAAAAAGAGTGTTTTCTTTGAGCAGGTAAAATTAAAGTTACAGTTCATATATCTGACTGCTTGTATTAAAGGACAAAATTGTATTACAAATAATACATGAATAGTAATATATTTATAGATTTTAATTCTTGTGTGGTGTGAAGAAAAAAAGCTAATTATGTGTGGGAAGCATCGTCGATGCACCGAGATATCGAATTGAATCGAATCGATGTAATAATAGTCATAACCGAATCGTAAGACCAGTGTAGGTTCACACCCCTATTGTCTAATATCTAATATACTTCATTTTAAGATGATGCTCTCACATAAAGGTGCCATTAAATTTGTTAAGCGAACTGTAAAGTGTCTGCTTACATTATACAATTTCAGCCATGATTTGGTCATCTAAAATTTTATTTGGAAAATTCTAAGAGATTCCTGTAATCCTAGGCAAAATCTGTATTTTTTTGCTCGTTGGTTATACAGTAGGCCGCTCAGAAACACATATATTTAAAATTGTGCACCCACTGGGCTCCAGCAAAATGGAAAGACTTACAATCTAATTAATACACATTAAACCTCTTTAAGATTATTAAATGTACATGCTAAGGACTGCTCTTTCCTTGGTGGAGAACTGGGGACCATCTCAAAAAAATAAATATTTATCTCTCTGCTGGCCTATTGGCTGGCTGTGTCTTCACAGCTAACCATCTTTACTATGGTGCTTAACTGTAGTGCTTTCTGTCAGGGCTAGTCCATATGCACTCTGTCACAGTATCTGGCATCCGCAGCGTCCTTCTCCTTTGAGACTGGCACTCTATTCCAACATACTGTCATATAATAAAATCCCTAGCATCAGTTTAACTAAGTAAAACTCATTACGACCCAACTAAATTCTGAAAAAAATCCCATAACCTAATAATTAGTGCCAGGGTATTGGGTGGTAAGGCCTTTGGAGTTGCTTGTGCACTTACAGTAGAGTCGTTGTCTGGCAAATAAATGGAAAACCCCAAACATATTACATGGTTCAACAGTTATGATGCTTTCTATAGGATCCCCATCTTCAGTTTTGACATAACTCGACGAAACTGACAGGTAGGGAACGTCTTGCTTATGTATGTAACCCTCGTCCCCTGAAGAAGGGAACAGAGACATTATGTCCCTATGCCAGAGCTATGAATTGGCAGTTTAATGCTACAGTATAACAATATATATTCCCATACATTGTTGTACTGTGCTTAAAACTAGGGTTGGTAGTTAATTCCAAAAAGAATGAATTCCTCATTTCTTAGGTGTTGACAATCAAAACTCAATTCTAAAATCAATTCCAACTTTTTTCCTGTTAAAAGAACCAATTATTAATTAGAACCTAGCTTGCTAATAATGTTCAGACATCAGATGCATGATTTGCTTTAATGAACAAATAACCCAAAATTCTAACCATTTCAGCTGTGTTTTTTCATGTTGCTTTGTAATCTTTAACAGCTGTTTATGATATGTCATGTTGAAACATAAAAATAAAGACATATGTGAACACATATTTATTACTTTATTATCTTTCTTTCAAGCTAGCAGTGCCTGTTTTCAATGTTCCCTTCTGTGATTCTGCACGTCGAATATTACTGATATCTTTGCTACACCCAATTTCTAAACATTTAAAGTATGTAATATATGGTGAAACTGAATTATGGTGTCCACAACTGAAGGTTTTGAGTTTCACTCTAAATACATAAACAGATAAAAGAGACATGACTTAAAATTCTACTTTAATATTGTTTTATTCGCGCCAAAATAGCAATAAAAGCGAGACGTATATATGTGCACATCTGATTGACAGATAAACTGCACACTCTTATTTCAATGTTGTAATCTTCTGGTTATTTCCAGCCTGATCTTACGAGGAAACGATTAGTCTCAGTTTAGTTTAATGTTCAGTTCAGTGGCTAATTCGTACAAGTTCAGTCGTACGAAAATGTGCGATTTTAAAAAGGAGGCATGGCACCCAACCCCGCCCCTAAACCCAACCGTCATTAGGGGATAAGCAAATCGTACTAAATGGTCATTCAGATTCATACGAATTAGCCACTAAATCAAAAATTTATGAATTGTCTTGTTGTTATTTCAGCATAGTGTGCTGTTTACATTTTGTTCAACAATTGCGCACATGCATTTTTTCACATGATATGTTCTTGAGCCATGTATCCACATATGATATCCTTCATCAAGAGAGCACTGAGGAACTGATTCCAGAATCAGGAATCAGCGTTGGTTGCAAACAATATTTGAAAATTAATATTGATTCATTTTTATTTTCATTTCAGCCATAGCTTTTAACTATGGCTGAGCAGTATTTACATTTTTAGTGTTATCTGCGACTTTTAAGGGTTAACAATCTACAATTAGCACTGACAAGAATACATTCCTGTCTGCAATTATAAACAATGATTTTCACGTACACATTAAATTGACAGTATTTAATTAAAGGTGTCATATACTGCATTGGTTTAATACGTTAAATGGTTCTCTGATATCCATATAGTAGCTTTATGGCTTCGGTAAATAAAAAAAATCTCCAGAAATTAGCTCATTTATTACTCCATAAAATACTTCAATCAGAAGGTCCATGATTGACCATATATGGCTCGTGTCGTGAATATTAATGAGCTCCGCTGTGATGTGCCACTCTTACAGACATGGAAACAAACACAGAGCATGATGTATGCTGAACACGGACAAATGTAAACCACAGTAAATGCGTTTTCTAGATAGTAGTCCCACAATCATAGTGAGTGAAATATACTCTTAAAATAATTAAGGTAGGATAATTGTGACTGTTGCATCACTAGAAAACGTTTGGCTTATCAGATGCAACCTGATATGTGCATAATAATGATTTCAGAGCTTTTATTATGCTGTCAAAGCTGCATATGGGTCATGTTCTCTTGATGTTGTGGCTGCTCGTCAGGTCCGGATGAACGACCTAAAGTAGATGTACATGCAAATGAGGAGGGCCTGGCCCATGATTTTTGTCACAGTTTGTTTTGTCTTCTGATTGTCCACTAGAGTTTTAAAGTCATGGAATTTACATGAAAATGAGAAAACAATGGTGTCTGAGGCTCACAGTATGCTGATTTCCATACACTGATTCCATATACTTAGATTTTCATTATAGGGCACCTTTAAATGTTGTATGTTGTTGATCAGGTGTTAGACGACAGTCTATTGTGACTCTTGAATGATGGAACAGTCTGGAATCCCATGAGTTAGATTGGTAAACTGGAAAAGTCTATTCAGTCCCTTGTGTTAGTGCTAACAAACAACTGAAAAACAATAATAGAAAACACATCTTTTGTTTTTGGTCCTCATGAGATGGTGAAGCTGTAATTATTCTCCAGAAAGACAGTAAATAAGGACAATATTAAGGAAACCAAGCAGTCTAACTCTCTGGTTCACCGATTGTTCCAGATGGTTAATGTATTATTATTTATTTTTATTGTGTTGCCTTTTTGTTTCTGATGGGTTTGACATTTCCCTGTGCCTCCTGAGATGAGTGCCTGATCACTGTAAAATAAATTGCCTCTCTTGAGGATTTAGTATTATTTTCAAAGCTAGCAGTGCTAAAAAATGTTATATTTAGGGGTGTTTTTGTGATTAGCGTTTTATTTATTTGATTCATCTTTTGGAATGCTTGCCTTTAAATTGCAGGAAAGTAACAAACAATAAACTAATTAGAGCATGAGGAAACAGAAGGTCAGACATGTCTTGATCAAACACAGCTCCAACATATAATGTGCATTTGTATTGTACATTTTTCATAACTCTGAAATTTGCGAGAGCATTCTAATGAGATCTATCATGCTTTCAATGATTTTTTTAATGTAATGTGACTGTAAAAGATCAAAGAGCACAATAAATGGAGCCATTGTTTTCCAAAATAATTGATTCTTGAATGGTTGGAAAGGAATCACTAGCAATTTCAGCTTTGCTTCGTGCTCAAATCTGTGGCTTGAATAATTCTAGTCTAAATGTCTTTATTAGCTGCCAACAAACACTTACTTGGAACCACAAGCAGTGTAGTTTTAACTAAGGCCTGAGTTCAGTTTGTGTAGTTGACATGTTAAGATGTTGTTTTCAATACAGGGTTTCTTTCTTTAGTCCAAATGTCAAATTCCCTGACTTTTCCCTGACTATCACTGACTAAAAAGCTGAATTTCCTTGAGCACTGAGCAGAAAAAAGGAAAATATATATTTAATTGCATGTTGTCACGTCTTATGACACAAAGTTGGACTTGAATTGTCTTTTTTAATTCAAGAAACTTGTTTAACGTTTTGATAAGGTTGTAACTTTAATACAACATTGATTAATACCTAATAAATAAGGATTGTTTTACACCAAGCGATCACCAATCTAAGACTTTAAATATATGACTAAGTACTAATTGCAGAGGCAAAAAAATAAATAAATAATAGAAACTTAACAGTAATTAGCTTGCAACTTAATTAGCTATATTTTCAATTCGATCAGTGATCATTTATGCCACATATGGCTGCACTTATATAATCATGTGGCTCGTTATAATTTAACGATTTTATAACACATTCACTCATTTTCCTTCGGCTTAATCCCTTATTCATCAGTGGTCACCACAGTGGAATGAACCGCCAACTTATCCAGCATGTGTTTTACACAGCAGATGCCCATCCAGCTGCCACCCAGTACTAGGAAACACCCATAGATATAAACATTCACACTCATACACCATAGCCAACTTAGGTTATTCAATTCACTTATAGCGCATGTCTTTTGGACCGTGGGGGAAACTAAAGCACCCGGAGAAAACCCACGTGAACATAGGGAGAACATGCAAACTCCACACAGAAATGCCAACTATTCCAGCCGGGACTCGAATCCGTGATCTTCTTGCTGTGAGGCGACAGTACTAACCACTGAGCCACTGTGTCACCAATTTATAACACAGCAAAAATACATTTAATAGAAAAGTCACATTTTGTTATATGAAAAGTTTCATTTAAATTTAATACTGTAGCAAAAATCCCTGACATTCCATGACCTGGACAAATATATATATTTATAAATTTCTCTCCCTGACTTTCAATGTCTGGAATAAACCTTTTAAAATTCCATGAAGATCCAAACATTTAACAACCTGTGGGAACCCTGATCTTAAATGTAAATATATGGTAATCAACTTATAAAGACAATAATGGGTGTTGTTCATACCTGTCAACACCGGGAGTCTCCCGTATTTAAGACCCATCTCTAATGTAATAATATTGATCAGAGCATCACACCGTTCCACTTTGCTCACATATTTTGCTGTGAAACCCACTTTACATGCACTTCCAAAGCATGAGAACACAGCCTTGAATTGATGCAGTGAAACATTCATACATCATTACTGTTCTTATCACTTTGTTTACAAGAGCCGAGGAAGCCTCCAGGCTTATATATATAGTAATAGACCCTTTTCACATTTCCGGGTTTCTCAGCAGCAGAAGTCGTCATCGTTGGGTAAACTTAGAGCGCAGTAAATGGGAGAGTACAACAAATAATTTTTTTTGCATTCCTATTTGCTCAAATAATAAAAGAACTCAGCAATTGGGTTATCATGACTTTCAGAAAATAGAAAAAAGAAATTGTGTGAGACTAATAACGACAGCCAGAAGACAGAAAAATATCAAATTTACATAGACACTTAAGAAGTAACTCATTTTTTGTAGTTTTATGCAAACAAAATATTGATACCACAAAGGATGACAACACAAAGTTTAGCATTATAAATTGTACATATCCTTTTTTTTTAAATCTAAATATTCAAAACTTTCAAGTATTTCAAAGTATTAGGTCTCGAGAACTCCCCTGCTGAGAAGTGTGACCTAAGGTTGTCTTGGGTGATAATTTGGTTTAGTCCATTGGCTATGATGTATGTTTTTGGACTGTGGGAGGAAACCGGGGAACCCGGGGGAAACCCACGCAAACATGGGAAGAACATGGAATAGGTAGGAGGATGGGAGGTTGGACCAGCAGTGTTCTTGCTGTGAGGCAACTGTGCTAGCCACTGGGCCACCGTGTCGCCCTATCGGAAAAAAGGGTTGGAAGTAGGGGTGGAAGGGGGGAAACTTCAAGACGAAGATAACTGGAGTGAAAAACTCTGGTTATTTATAGTGCTTCCCTAATCATCTAATAGGGCAGATTACAGAGCTAATGAGGTGCCAGCTGTGTTGATAATAAGCACGTGATACTCTCGAAATTAATTTTTAAATAAACCACACTTAAGGTGCTGATGTCCCTTAAATACATTATAACCATCTTTTAAATAGTGTCCATAGGTGTTTAGTTTCTGACGCGCAATGAAAGATTTCGGCTAATCACAACACAATGGGCCATCTAACCAATCAGAGCAGAGCTAGGACTTGGAAAGGAATGACTTGGAGAGACTTGATCCTTTAACTTTTTAGAAACTGTGAGAAAAGAACTGATGCTACAATGAATATTATAAGGATATTGTTTAACCCACGGGTCCTACTGCACCCAACTGGCTCTGAGCTAGCATCGAACCAGCAATTCTTTCTACAGGAGTCGGTTGCTCTTAGAAGGAGGCTAAAGACCATAAGAGGTCAGAGGAGTGAGGTTTACCTGAATAGCACTTCGTTAGCTGGCCTCCTTTACACTCACCCCCATCCCGGACGAGCTCACGAATGTAACCCACCAGTCCTACTGCAACCCGCTCTGAGCTGGGATCAAACCAGCAATTCTTTGTATGGGAGTGTGTTGCTCTAACAAGGTAGCTAAAGACCATGGCCTCTAGCATCTGTAGATAGAGCACCTTTAGAAGTCAGTGGAGTGAGGTTTACCTATGTAGCACTTTGCTAGCTGTCCTCCGTTACACTCAACCCCCTAAACCTTACTTTCCCCCTGGACAAGTCCCCACATTTAACCCATTGGTCCTACTGCACCCAACCCACTCTGAGCTGGCATCGAACTGGCGATTCTTTGTATGCGAGTTGGTTGCTCTAACAAGGAGGCTAAAGACCACGGCCTCTAGCGTCTGTTGCTAGAACCCCTTTAGAGGTCAGAGGAGAGAGGTTTACCTGTATAGCACTTCGCTACCTGGCCTTTGTTACAATTGTAACGTAGCTGTCAAGGACAACGGAGTTGAGGATCCAAATGCAGTTTATTAAGAGTCCCCAGGCAGGCAAAAGGTCAAAACAAGGACAGACAGGAGCATGCAGAGAATCCAAAAGTGCAGTCAGAGTGCAGGTAAATGGTCAGGACAGGCGGAAAACCAACGTAAACTGAAAAACAAAGCAAAGGTCAAAACACGACAAGGCAAGACAAGGAAACACTTAAAATGCTCATAGTTTAACTGACTCAGCAAAGAGTGTGTGTGTGGATGTGTCTTTATAGTCCTAGTAATCAGTCTATAATGAGCTTCCGAGTGTGTAATCAGGTAATCAGGAACTGGTGTGTGAGTGCAAAGTCTTCAGGGAGTTTTATTTCATATAGTGGCAGATAGTTCTCCAGCAATCTGCACAGGTTAGATTGCTGGTGATCATGACAAATATTCAAGTTTATAATTAAAAAAAACCTTGGATGGATGTAAACCTATTCTAGGAGATGAAATTAACTATCATTAACTAGCATAATATATCCAAAAGTGTGGTAATGTCATCTCCTAGCTGGGGATAATGAGGTCATGCTAACCAGCCAAACATTGGTGACTCTAGGCTTTTCAGTGTTTTCAGTGCTCTGAATTCCATATTGCAGTCTCCCGTGATGGTTTTTTTGCACTAGTGCAGAGGCAGTTGTGCATTTTCCTGTGCGTAAGTGAGCATGTGCATCTTCTGTTCCTTCTCTGAAAGGTCTGAATTGTATTAAGCCAAACTGCTATTTCTGTGCCCACAAACATAGTCGTTGTGATAGATGTGGCCAATCATGTGATCCGCTCCAAGGGAGAGGTGTCTGATGGGAGATTTCTGGAGGCTATAGAGTAACCTATTTGTTCCAGTCTGTAAAAGCACTGGGGGTCTCGTTCATTTTGAGGAAATGGGTATGAAGATTTGCTCTGTGTTTCTCCCCTTCGCCGATCTCTATTCTTAGATCTTTGGGAGTTTGAGGGGAAACTGTTGTGTTTGATGTGGTTTAAATCTCACGTCTCCTAAATTGCAGTATTTCAAGCAAGGCCTTGGTTTGATGATGTGAGCACGGATAAACAAAAGCAGTAGCTGTCTGCTAGCTGAGCGCTTCATCAAAGCGTCCTATTGCATTTGTCACATCTGCTTTGTTTTCTAGATGTAGATATGAAGGGGAGTCTAAAAAATCATTTTTTAAATTTTTCAAACTTTTCTCTCCAGCTGTTTCAGTTGTGTTTGATATAAGATGACACTAAAAGACAGCTTAATTACATGAAAAAATAAGAAAATATTGACTGTAAAAGCCTGTTGGTTGGTTAACTGCATGGTCTATTACTTAACAAATGCTATAAAAACTATAACGGTAGTTTAGCAATATACAGTCAAAATTATTAGTTCTGCTGTGAATTTTTTTCTTTATCAAATATTTCCCAAATTATGTTTAACAAAGCAAGGAATTTTTTCACAGTATTTGCAATAATGTTTTGTCTTCTGGAGAAAGTCTGTTTTGTTTTATTTCGCCTAGAATAAAAGCAGTTTTTAATTTTTTTAAGGTCAATTTTGTTAGCCCCCTTAACCTATGTATATTTTTTAGTTGTCTACAGAACAAACCACAGTTGTACAATAACTTGCCTAATTAACCTAGTTAAGCCTGTTGAAGTCAGAATTATTGGCCCCCCTTTGAATTTTTTATTATTATTTTTTTATTTCCCAAATAATGTTTAACAGAGCAAGGAAATTTTCACAGTATGTCTGATAATATTTTTTCTTGTGGAGAAAGTCTTATTTGTTTTATTTTGGCTAAAATAAAAGCAGTTTTAAATTTTTTAAAAACCATTTTAAGGTCAAAATTATTAGCCCCTTTAAGCTATTTTTTTTTCCAACTGTCCACAGAACAAACCATCGTTATACAATAACTTGCCGAATTACCCTAACCCGCATAGTTAACCCTATTAACCTAGTTAAGCCTTTAAATGTCACTTTAAGCTGTATAGTAGTGTCCTGAAAATATCTAGTAAATTATTATGTAATGTCATCATGGCAAAGATAAAATAAATCAGTTATGAGAATTGAGTTATTAAAACTATTATGGTTAGAAAATCTTCTCTCCGTTAAACAGAAATTGGAGTAAAAATAAACAGGGGGGCTAATAATTCAGGAACATTTTTGCACATTTGTAAAAGTTGTACCTTATATGGTACAGAAAAGATCTCTTATGATACTGTTCTGTACCTTTTATGGTACAATTGAAATGAAGATACACAATTGTTCCTATATAAAAGGTACAAAAGTGTTGAACAACAGTTTTTTATTACAATATCTATGAAAATAAATATTACTGGAAAGGCAAAGTGATTTTATGAATAATTTTCATATTAAAACATGAATCATTATTTAAAAGTATATGTTTAAAGAAACTTTTAGAGCTTTACATTTAGAATTATTAAGTTCTATAATACAATATTACAAAACAACTGGTAAAACAAAACTATAGAATCAGAATCAGAAAGAGCTTTATTGCCAGGTATGTTCACACATACGAGGAATTTGTTTTCGTGACTGAGCTTCTACAGTGCAACAGAATTACAGAGACAGGACAAAAAACAGATAATAAATATATTTTTAAAAAATAGAAGTAAGTAGTGAGTGCATATATACAAATTGACAAGTGTATGTATGTGTTTATTACTATATACAACGTTATATGTGCAGCTGTTATGTGCAAATTGTCATGTAAAGTGTGTTGTTAAATAAGTGTATATGTGTATAAAAGTGTATAGCAAATAGTGATGTTAGTTCCACAATTATTATCATCAAGTGTTCATGAGATGGATTGCCTGAGGGAAGAAATTGTTTCTGTGTCGGGCTGTTCTGGTGCACAGTGCTCTGTAGCGTCGACCAGAAGGTAAAAGTTCAAAGAGGCAGTATGCTGGGTGTGAGGGGTCCAGAGTGATTTTGGCATCCCTTCTGCTCGCTCTGGATAAGTACAGTTCTTGGGGAGTAGGAAGGGTTGTACCAGTGATTCGCTCAGCAGTCCGAACTATTCGACGTAGATGAAACACAGCAAAGGAAACTCTCAAATGCTTTCAGAGAAAGAAAATCAAGCTGTGTAATGGCCCAGCCAGTCACCTGACATGAATCCAATAGAAAACTCGAATTAAAGATAGACAGACGAGACCCAAAGAACTAGCAAGTTTTTTTTTCTTTCTTTTTGAAGTTATCTTCAAGCTGCCATCAACAAAAAAGCTTTTATAAAGTTTTAAACACATCTCAGTAGTTCATTACATTATCCTTGTGTCATTCCATTGTTATTACACACATTTTTTTGTCTTGTTAAATTTTTATGTTTGTATTGTTTAGCAAAATCTGGTTCAATTCCATGTCAACAGGTCCTTTAGAATATTTTTCCCAGAAAAAACATGACGTGTTGAATACTTTTCCCCCTACTATATATACTACATTGTTGACTGCGATGTGTATTGCTTAGCAAAACTTTTTGCTTATTTCCCCCAGGTGGTTAGTTCTGTTTTAGCATTTGAATAAATGTAAACATACCCAAAGATCAAGACTTTAGCACAAATTGCACACAGAAATACATGGAGAATTGAAAACAAAATTCATTCATTCATTTACCTTCGGCTTAGTCCTTTTGTTTATCAAGGGTCGCCACAGCGGAATGAACAACCAACTTATCCAGTAAATGTTTTACACAGCAGACACCTTTCCAGCCGCAACCCAGTACTGGGAAACACCCATACACACTCACATTCACACACTGACATGGGGAAAGCCTGCAAATTCCACACAGAAATGCCAGTTGGCCCAGCCGGGCCAGCTCGAACCAGTGACCTTCTTGCTGTGAGGCAATCGTGCTACTCACTGCACCACCATGACGCCATTGAAAGCAAAATGATTAGTGAAATTATTGTTCTTTTTTTCAAATGATGTTTAGCAGAGCAAGGACATTTTCACAGCATTTTCCTATATATTTTTTATTCTGAAGAAAGTCTTACGTCTTTTAGTTTCACTGCAACTAGCTTTAAAATTAAATATGGCCAGTATTAACCAAACTTTAGCTTAATTAACCAAGTTAAGCCTTTAAATTGCACTTTAAGCTCAATAGTATCTTGAAAAATATCTAGAAAAATGTTATGTACTGTCATCATGGCACAGATAAAAGAAACGAGTTATTGGAAATTATATTATTATATTAGAAATAATCTTTAAAAAAAGAATTACAATTGCAAAGGAGGGCTGAAAATGTTGACTTTATTAGTATATACTGTACATTGTTATATAGAAAAAACACCCATTTTCAATACACTTTTTCAGTGTACTGGCCTCAACTATCAGACACTTCAGTCAGGGATTAAGAACGGAAACTCTATTACAGAGACTTAATTGAGTTCATAATTGCATTAGCTTGCTTCACTACCAGCTGAGCTCTCTAGACAAAGATGGAGGTTGCCTTTGGCTCTAGCTCAACAGCTTAAGTAATATAGTGACAAAATGACCAAGTACATTAAATGGACGCTAGCTTAGTTTGTACCTGCTAGGATAACTTATGGAAACCCAAGCTTCAAAAGTGTTTCCACTGTTTACATTATTGCGGTACACATCAGACACTTGAATAAACACTCACTTAATTTAATTAAGACAATTCTGGTCTGCTAAACAATTTCATTTTCAATCAGGCTTATAAAAGATTAAAGCCCCAGTGCAGGTGAGCTGTGGTAATAATCTGAAATGAACATTTATATGACATGAACGTCAAATATTGTATTCACACACTCATTCAGAGGTTTGTGGTTGGATTATTTTTAGGAAGCTTAATTTCCAGCAGCCGTTCTTGAGTATCACAATGTTTGTGTTGAAACAAATTTTCCTCTGTATTCATTCATTCATTCATTCATTCATTTTCTTTTCGGCTTAGTCCCTTTATTAAAGCAGGGTCGCCAACTTGTCCAGCATATATTTTAAACAGCGGATGCCCTTCCAGCTGCAACCCATCTCTGGGAAACATCCATACACACTCATACACTACGGACAATTTAGCCTACCCAATTCATCTGTACCGCATGTCTTTGGACCGTGCGGGAAACCGGAGCACCCGGTGAAAACCCACGCCAACATGGAGATAACATGCAAGCTCGACACTGAAACGCCAACTGACCCAGCCAAGGCTCAAACCAGCGACCTTCTTGCTGTGAGGCGACAGCACTCCCTACTGCGCCACCGCGTTGCAATTTCTCTGTATTGTAATTAATAAATATTATTTTTAATTAAAAAAGTACACAACATTTTTATTATACATTAAAAAACAAACTATAAATATTTTTACGCTCAGTCATACCTCACACTCCATATACATTCACCGGACACTTTATTAGGTACACCCATTCTAGAACCGGGTTTGGCCCACTGTTGCCTTCAGAACAGCCTTAATCCCTTGTGACATAGATTTAACAAGATACTGGAAATATTCCTCAGAGATTTTAGTCCATATTGACATGATAGCATGATGCAGTTGCTGTTGATTTGTCAGCTGCACATCCATGATGTGAATCTCCCGTTCCACCACATCCCAAAGGTGCTCTATTGGATTGAGGATCTGGTGACTGTGGAAGCCATTTGAGTACAGTGAACTCATTATCATGTTCAAGAAATCAGTCTGAGATTATTCACGCTTTATGACATGATGCGTTATCCTGCTGGAAGTAACCATCAGAAGACGGCACGCTGTGGTCGTAAAGAGATGGACATGGTCAGCAATAATATCAGGTAGGCTGTGGCATTGACACAATGCTTAATTGGTACTAATGGGCCCAAAGTGTGCCAAGAAAATATCTCCCCCACCGTTACACCACCATCACCAGCCTGAACCGTTGATACAAGGCAGGATGGATCCATGCTTTCATGTTGTTGCCACCAAATTCTGACCCTACCATCCGAATGTTTTAGCAGAAATCGAGACTCATCAGACCAGGCAACGTTTTTTCAATTTTCTATTGTCCAATTTTGGTGAGCCTGTGTAAATTGTAGCCTCAGTTTCCTGTCTTTACCTGACAGGTCTACTGCTCCTGTAGCCCATCCACCTCAAGGTTCAACGTGTTGTGTGTTCAGAGATACTCTACTGTATACCTCTGTTGTAACAAGTGGTTATTTGAGTTACTGTTGCCTTTCTATCAGCTCGAACCTGTCTGGCCAGTCTCGTTGCCTTCACAAGGCATTTGTTCCCACAGAACCACTGTTTAATGGGCAGTTAGACAGGTGAACCTAATAAAGTGCACAAAGTGTTAACCCAATAATGTTCTGTTCTTTGAAAAAAAATAAAATCTATCAATTTATGTATTTTTGAAATATTTTATTATTTATATACCTCTTAAAATTACAAATAAAAAAATCATTCTCTATGGAACAAATTACTGAGTTGAATTTAAAGTGGACTTTGTTGATTCAAGTCCTCTTTTGTGTTTGATTTAGGGGCAAACTTGGCAAAAACTGTTAAACTAATTAGATATAAGAAACAATTTTTTAGAAAATAAGAAAATTATTTTGCCCATTTGTTTCTGTTGGATGTTTATGTAAGAAATATGCTTGTTTTTTATGTTATGGTAATATTTCTTGCAGTCAGTTCAGACAGTATTTAATCCTGCATGGCTGTTAAGCATGAAACTTGTTTTAGGATGTATTATTATTGCTCACTTAGAAATAAATAAGCAAAGCATATAACTATTTAGAATTTATTGACAGAACTTTGTATTATGGTGCATTCAATATAAAATCTGGTGCAGGAGCAATGCGCCATTATACATAAATTCAACATGATTTTTTTTTACTGTAACTCAATATCAAAATGATCAATAAGCAATGTATGAACAGTAGATGAGTTTTTCAGTTTATGAGTGCTTGTGTTCTTAATGATGGACAAAATCTCTTTATTTCAGCAATACCATCAATATAGATGGTTTATCCATTGTAGCTTTATTACATTACCCATTAAATTGTGTAAATTCTACCTGACAGTTGAAATTATGTCTGAGAGTTTTTATTGTTTAAATTGTGCATTATTATAGTGCATAACAAGCACTCACATAATGTGTTTTTTCAGTCAATTTGAGAAAATACTTCACACAAAACCTTGTCATTAATTCTTGGATAGCACGCCCACACCTCATTTAATCAAATACACAGTTGAAGACAAAATTATTAGTCCTCCTGTGAAATTGCAGTTCTTTTTCAAGCATTTCCAAAGTAATGTTTAAAAAAGAGTTGAAATATTATTCAGAACATTTTAAACATAATTGTTTTAATAACTTATTTCTAATAACTAATGTCTTTCGCCTGACATGATGACAGTACATCATATTTTACTAGTTATTTAGCAAAATGCTAGTATTCAGCTTAAAATTAAATGTAAAGAATTAACTAGGTTAAAGTAAGTATAATTAGGCAACCCAGAAGGCACAGGACATAAATATGAAGGCACAGGACATAAATATGAAGGCACAGGACATAAATATGACGTCAGATTGATGTTGTACTTTAACATCGTGGGGACATTGCATTTTGTTTGGAAAATAAATAGTGTTGATGTCAGAACAGAACGTCAGGCCGACATCATTGTCCAACCTAAAATCAACCAAATATCAACGTCTAATGATGTTACAGATGGACGTTGTGTGGACGTTACCACTATGACGTCTATCAGACATTAGATTTTGGTTGCCATACCTGAAGAATAAATGTCAGTATTTGACGTCATGTTGGTTTAAGATGTTGGCTCAATGTTGGATTTTGATCACTTTCCAACACAACCTAAAATCAACCAAATATCAACATCATTTGACGCCATTATTAGGTGTCAAAATAATGTTGTTCTTAAACGTTGGCTTGACATTAAATTTTGGTCACCTGATGACACGATCTAAATCTAACCTAATATTAACATCTTATGACGTTGTGTGCCTGCTGGGAAGTGATTGGACAGCACTGATTTGTAGCAATTGAAGAAAAAATGTATTTTAAAAGGGCTTAAAATATTAACTAGGGATGTCTCGATCAGGGTTTTTTTTGCCCTTAAATCCGAGTCTGATTCATGTGATGTTGAGTATCTACTGATACCGAAACCTGATCCGATACTTCTATAATACATAAAAAAGAATAAAGAGGAGCCAAAAACAGATCCAGGATGTTCCTTATTTTTTATTTAATTCACATTATTTTAACATTCAACAACTCTGTTCATAAACAGAGCACTTCTGTGAGGTAGCTTGAACAATCAAATAATAAATAACATAAATTCTTCACTTTTGGACTTTAGTGCGACAGTAAATATAAAGAAAATCTAATATAAAAACAAATAGCACCTCAACTTAACATACCCGGCAGGTAAAAGCTTACATATCCCACAGTTTGCTATGGCAATGTTGTCGCCATCAACTTTATAACACCTCCAGACTGCAGACATACTCGCACTTTCCGCTTTAAGCTGCTTCTGTGTTCTACTTTGCCGGCATTTAACTAATAGTGTCTCTGCAACAAAGTTGTCATGCCGCATGCGTTGCTGTTTGTGTGAGAAGTCAAGAAAGAGGTCTAGCTCTGTACCACCGCATAACTATAGATGTATTATAAAATAATGAAACTATATATTCAAGTCCTGATCAGGAGTTCACGTCCAATTACGATCGATTTCTGATCATGTGATTGGATCTGGACATCTCTAATATTAACCTAAGCAGTTTTTTACATTAAACTAATATTCTATTCAAGCTAAAATAAGGGTGGCTCAGTGGTTAACACTGTCGCCTCACAACAAGAAGGTTACTGGTTCGAGTCCAGGCTGGACCAGTTGGCCCTAGTGTATGTGTCTTAATGTGAGAGTGTTTGAGTGTTTCCCAATACTGAGTTGCAGCTGAAAGGGCATCCACCATGTAAAACATATGCTAGATAAGTTGGCGGTTCATTCCACTGTGGCAACCCCTGAAAAATAAAGGGACTAAGCTGAAGGAAAATGAATGAAACAAAAATAAATACCAAAATGTATTTTACTTTTAACTTTACCAGAAAAAAAACTGTGAAATACTGTGAACATTTTCTTTTCTCTGTTATTTATGACTTGGGAAATATTTGATAAATAAATAAAGTTACACTGGATAGCTTTTTACTTTTAATAATAACTGTTACCAACTTCTGTCAACTTAATTTTTTGAAAAAAAAAAATGGAGGAAGTAGGTAACCACTTGACATTGGTTAATGGAAACACTGTGGTTTTACCATAGTTTTTAGCAGCATTTAGGAAATATTGCAAAAGTTTTGTACAAATCTGTAATGAAAACAAGGCTTGTGATCGAAATGACATTGTGTGATTGGTCTGCCTACTCAATTCAATTCAATTTAATTAGTTTATTGTCATGTGCATAGTAAGGAAACACAAACACGTTTTCCTGTACAATGAAATTCTTACTTTGCCTTTCACAGTAAAGTCATACACAACATACACATCATGCATGTCATATATACACAGAAGTGACGGAAGTATAATTATGAAATGTGTGTATATATATATATATATATATATATATATATACATAAATACATACATACATACATTTCATACATACATTTCATAGGAGTAAAGTAAACAGATGTAAAGTAGTTCTTAAAATTGCTTATTGTGCAAAAAGTGCCTAGTGCAATTGGCTGATGTGCAAACAACAGTATAATGGCCGGAGCAGATTGAGGGCAATTGTATGCAATAGTAGTGCAAACTGGGATGGAGAAGATAGTGTGCTACTGAGCAGAAAAAGAATGTCCACTGAATGTCCAAATAATGTAAATAAAGCTGGGTTCCGCACAGTTCCTTCATGTTGTCAAGTTAAACTAAGTTAACTGAATCGTTTTTTACAAATTCAAGTGGATTGAACATAAAAGAGTTAAGTTGACCCCCCCCCCCCCCCCCCCAAAAAAAATAAAAAAATTTAATAAATAAAATAACTTAAGAATTGTGTTGTTTCAACTCATTTTAAATGAGTAGTTTGAACAAGCAGCAAATGTCATCATACAAACTTTTTTATTATATTCCAAAGATGATGTTTTTGCAGAAGATGCAGAAGTTACACTTAAAGTCCACTTGCCTCTAATTATGCACATAGCCACTATTTTGAATGAGCATCATACATTTGCCCGTAACCTTCTTTTGTTACACAAACTAGCATCTGCATCATTAGCGACAGCAGGCGATAGCTTCTTCCTGGGTTCTTTCTCGGTCAGAGACTGGAACATTTCCATTAGCTCTGAATCACAAATGCCAACTTGATGATATTGAGCTCAGAGCTGAGATCACCATTAGGGCTACGATCCATTGACGAGTTCCCTGAAAGTGATGCTCGGCGATTGGCGAATTAGACGGCTCCTGTCTTTTGTTGTCGACGCTAATGGAACGATAGCGCTGGCTGATGATTGTCAGGCCGATATTGGGAGTTCAATAATACGTCTTTATTTAGACCCACGCAGGAGCAAGCAGGATAAGGGGCTTGAGTGAAGAGAAGTGCATTAGCGGGCATTAGCGAGCATGCTAATCATCACTCAAGGGAGGAAAGAGGAGGCCAGGAGAGAATAAAAACGGACTGGAGCAATGCAATCACTCGCCTCTCAAACATGAGAGAGCACATTTACTCCAAACACAGGGATGCGGATCATCGAGTGTTTATGGACTTTTCATAGAATCAATATCAGATTCAAAAAAGCCTCATGCTTTTCTCATCTGCTCTTTATTTTCACCAAAACACTGTATGCAAGGACTCTTTGGTTCTCTGGGTATTTGTGTCAGGGTATTGTGCATACGAAACATGTTGTGATGAACTTGCACATGCAGTTATAAGTGCTTATAAACAGTACAGGACATTTTGTCCAGTCACTCAAACCACAGTCAATAACTATGTTTTCATCCAAAGATGTGAATTAAACTTATGTGCAAACCTGAAATAAAAGCTTAAAACATTTGCTAATAAAGCATCTTTCCATCCAATGAGTCAAACAGATCAAAATCTTACAACCCAGGCTCGTTCTGATTATGGACCCCTAAATATACATTTTTTGAAAGAGCAAAATATGTCCCAGGAGCTACATTTTTTGCAGTTAATGTTTTCACGAATCCACCAGAGGCCGCTGTGTACGCTTTTTGAGATCTCAAATTTCTCTCGCAAGTGCCATTTGTGCCTGCTATTCTCGCGTAAACCCACCCGAGGCCACTGTCGACTGACTGACTGACCAACCGACTGATAAACCTCACCACCCCCCCCCCCTTCCCTAAACCCAACCAATAGTATATTAAAAAGCCCAAACACCCCCTTTCCTAAAACCTTCACTTCCCGATAAACTGGTGTCAGTTATCAAAAAGAAATGTGGAATTTGCCGCATGAGTAGAATTCAGTGTGGGCCTTTTTTCTGATATATTACACAATAAACGTGCAGTGACTTTTGGAAGCCTGACTCAGCCAGAAGAAAAATTCTAAACCAGATTCAAAAATTTTTTTAAATGTCAGATTTGCAATCTGCAAAAGCTGGAAATTGGAGATAATGCGAAAGGGCAGTAAAACATAAGCCATGTGACATTTTGCCATCCTAAAATTTATTAAGATTTATGGACGTAAAGCACTGCCAAACAAACGCAGAAAGCCACTAGCAAAAAGCCAGTTCAACAAACACTAGAGAGTAAATTTGCAGCATTAGCAAATTCAGCATTGCTGAAGATTTTAGAATTTGCATTTTTCTGATGTTTTGCTTATTAGATTTTTTTAAATGGAAGAAAGTTGTCCATAAAGCTGAATAGTTATTTAATAAAGTTCAGAGATCAGTTCAAACTTTTCTGAATTAAAGTTTTAAAACAAAATCAGTTGTTCACTTTCAGTTGTTGTTTTTTTTTTTTTTTTTGCAATCATGCTCAGAAAAAAAAGAAGTTTAAATGAAATGTACGATTGAACCTAACCCCACCCCTAAACCCAACGGTCCTTGGGGGATAAGCAAATCGTACTAAATTGTACGAAAGAGAACATATGAATTCATAGGAATTCTAGGCCACTAAATCAGAACGTTACGAATTCCCTTCGGATTGTGTTAATATATACTGTATGGCTTCTGGTCAACTATGAAATGATATATTGTACAGCCCTAATATATATATATATTACACATATAGTTGAAGTCTGAATTATTAGCCCCCCTCTTTATTTTTTTCCCCAATTTCTGTTTAACAAAGATTTTTCAACACATTTCTAAACATAATAGTTTTAATAGCTAATTTCTAATAACTGATTTATTTTATCTTTGCCATGATGACAGTAAATTATATTGTACTAGATATTTTTCAAAACACTTCTATACAGCTTAAAGTGACATTTAAAAGCTTAACTAGGTTAATAAGGTTAACCAGGCAGAATATGGTAATTAGGCAAGTTATTGTATAACAATGGTTTGTTATAGACTGTCAAAAAAATTTGCTCATAGGGGCTAATAATTTTGACCTTAAAATGGTGTTTAAAAAATTAAGAGCTGCTTTTATTTTAGCCAAAAATAAAACACATAAGACTTTCTCCAGAAGAAAAAATATTATCAGACATACTGTAAAAATTTCCTGGCTCTGTTAAACATCATTTGGGAAATATTCAAAAAGAAAAAAAGGGGGGCTAATAATTCTGACTTCAACTGTATGTATATGTATTTATATATGTGTGTGTATATATATATATATATATAGCCTATTTGTCGGCTATCTACCTCCTATTAAATAGAGTTATCAGTATCAGTCAAAAGCTCCGTATTGCTCCATCATTCCTAGTATCTTTTCCAAAACTCTGCTCTTTGATACCTGTTGCAAAAATGCATGCAAAGTGTTTCATTTTAAGTTAAACTTAATGTATAAATGTATACCCTAAATTAAAATGTAGAACTTGGTGGTCAAATATTGATTTTGACACATGCATTTTTCTGCTTGTGAATTCCCAGATTGCATTATTTTGGGCTGAAGAAAGCAAAAGGGATCAGAGCACAACAATAAATAATTCATAAGTTTTAAGGCAGCATTGATGAGGGCAAACACCTGTGTTTGTCAGCAGTCCAGATGTGAGTGATGTGTAATCAGATTGAGTCAGCGTCTCACTAAAACACAGCACTCCTTTGTGCCCTAAGAGGCTTGAATCTGGTGCTCGTCACATGTGAATCACTCAGCTTTCAGTCTCTCTCACTAGACGCACACTTCAAGGAGTTAAAGGACAATCTGTCAAACACTTCATTTCGGATTATAGATGAAAAAGTGCCTAGTCACAGTTTTTGAGTTGTCATATAGAGTAGCAGTAAAATTTATTTAGCCTTTTAAACTTTTAAAAAAATTAAAACAAATAAAGCTTTTTTTTGATGACTAGAAAATGAGCGGCTCAGTGGTTAGCACTGGTTAGTCGTCTCACAGCAAGAAGGTCGCTGGTTCGAGTCCCGGCTGAGCCAGTTGGCATTTCTGTGTGGAGTTTGCATGTTCTCCCCGTGTTGCCATGGGTTTCGTCCAAGTGCTCTGGTTTCCCCCACAGTCCAAAGACATGCACAATAGGTGAATTGGATTAACTAAATTGTCCGTTGTGTATGGGTATGCATGTGTATGGGTGTTTCCCAGCAATGGGTTGCGGCTGAAAGGGCATTATAGTTGGCGGTTCATTCCGCTGTGGCAGCCTCTGAAAAAGAGACTAAGCTGAAAGAAAATGAATGAATGAATAGAAAATGTTCAAGTGAGTTTACCCCCAAATAAAAAGTCTGTCATCAATTACTCACCCTTAACTTTTTTTTTTTAAACCTTTTTGCAGTGGCAGTTCTAGATCAGAGTAACTGGGGGGTCCGGGCAGGGGCCACTTGTACTTTAGGAGGCACACTTTAACATACATCACAAACTACTTAAACAATTATTCAAAGTATTTTTTTTCACGCATCACTCTGCAGTCTTCATAAACAACCTAATTAAAAAAACTTAGACTCAAAATAATCTTCCATGTTAATTTATTTGACGAGTGACTTTGTATTGTAGGATAACACACTTTTAACATTCAAGTACATCAAGGATTTGCAATTTTTGCACCTGTAAACTTTAACAGATACAACTGAAGTCATTTTTTTGCCCTCAATTTAAAATAATGTTTTTCAAGTCATCTTTAACAAACCAAGGACATTTTTCTGGACATTTTCTAAATTCTTATTTCTTACAGTTTGTATTGAATAAAAGCAGTTTTTAATCAAATAAAAAATTAGTCCAGTATTATTTGCCTCCTTAAGAAATATTACTGAGTATTTTTGATTGTCTACACAACAAACCAGTTATACAATAACTTGACTAATTATTCTAACTTTCCTAACTAACATAACTTAGTTAAGTCTTTAATTACACTTTAATCTGAATACAACTATCTTGCAAAATAACTAGTCAAATATTATGCACTGACTGTCACCATGGGAAAGACAAAAAAGTAGCTATTAGAAAATAGTTAAACTGTTACATTGTTACATCTGTTTTCCGGTACTTGCCGACTGTAAATTCAAGACTGCATTTTCTAATGTAAAACTTTGTAAACTATGTAAACTCAACCGTCACTGACAAAAGTCAAGAAAAGCATAGAGAGGGAGTGCGCGCGACACAGAGAGCGAGTGCGCTTGACATCGAGAGCACGTAAAAGAGGCCTGAGTCATATCTCCGTCTGCCACCGATGGCTGATCTCGCTTCCCCATGGCGTTTTAGTTGTAACACAAAAAAAAAACGTCCAAATTTAGGCCGCCCTAAAATTGGACGGTTATTTTTGTTACAACTAAAAAGCCATGGGGAAGCGATATCAGCCATCGGTGTACCCCCTTTAGAACCGCCACTGCCTTTTTGACTTTCTTTATTTTGTTAAACACAAAGTAAGATATTTTGAAGCAAGTGAAAAACTGAAGTATTGATTTCCATATTGTTTGATTATGGGAGTCAATGGTTACAGGTTTTCAGCTTTTTTTCAGAATATCTTTTGTGTTCAATAGAATGAAGAAACTCATAAAGGTTTAAAACCACTCTAGGTGAGTAAATATTGAGTAATTGTTCATTTTAGAGTGAACTATCCCTTTTAAAAATATGAAATGGAAATTTTAAACATTTTTAATGTCTTTACTGACACTAAGTTTACATGGACACCAATAATCTGATTTTAATATGATTAAGACAATTCTCTGATTAAGAGTCTATCATGCAAACAGTGTTTTCTGATTAATTTAATTTGATTAAGGTCATAATTGAACTAAACAGAAACTGAAGACATGTGGAGTATGCTGATTTTAGTGGCATTATTGAAGTGCAGTACAGACCTGTAAACACCGCAATCAAACTATTACCGTCATGTAGGATTTTCGCCGCATTTTGTGGCAGGATATTTCATACACACACGGCTGTTTGACACTATTTTCTGTACTATCGATCCAGTCAGTAAAGGACCACAGACACACACACATCAAAATCTGTAGGTTTTCTCCCATTCTGCGTGCGATATCAAATTCCATTAAAACAACACCCTTCCACAAGTCCTTATTTCATACTCACATCCAAAACCGCAGTTTGTCACGAGGGGATGAGTGAAATGTTCTTGAATGAAAGTGAATGAGCCAAACTGCAGTTGAAGCTTAAAAAGTAAAAATGTAACACCTGAAATTACGCGAAACTCTGGAGGAAATGTGGATAGTGCGGTGACACAATGCAGTTAATCGATCTATGTGGTACTGTATAAAATGTAAAACGGGATCATAAAAGGAACATTCAAAATTACATATTATTGTTTTATTCAGATTAAGGCAAACAATTTGATTACGGATGTCCATTTACACGTAGTCACTGTTTGTCTGTTCGCTGAATCAATTACTTCTGTACATACAGTACAAAACATGTACAGATTATGGTAATCCTTGGCAACATGGGTAAACACTATAAAATGTGACTAGTTACTTTAAAAAACGAAAGAGTGTCTTAAAAGCAATCAATTGAATTTATTTAAGAAAGTAGAATAAAGTCATTGTAACATTTTTACAACTTTAATTTTAGTTAAAAGTAGTAGTTAATTTACTAAATATTTTAAGCTATTGGCTTTACTCACTTAAAAAATGAAGCCAACTAATCTATTTTGAAAAGCAATGGGTTTACTAAATTTTTTAGGTGAAGTCAACTTTTTACAGTGTCAATATTTACCTGCAATTTTATGTTGCAACCCAGGCTCATTCTGAGAACGTAGTCCCATGGACGTTTCTAGAGACCGCGAAATACGTCCCGGGAGGCACGTATTTTTGCAGTTTTTGTTTTCGCGAATCTGCGAGAGGCCGCTGTGCGCACTTTTTCCGCCTCTCGAGCGTCTCTCGCGAGCGCCATTAGCACCCGCGCCGTTTTCGCATAAACCCGCCAGAGGCCGCTGTCGAACGACCTTCCGCCTGTCTGCCTGGTTGACAGAATGATTGACCGTGCGACCATGGTGACCTCCTCCTTTCCTAAACCCAACCAACGACGATTTACAAAAGCCATCCAGAAAAAGAAAAGCCCTCGTCTGATTTTTACCACATTCTCACCCTGTGATGAACTTGTTCGCTTTATTTTTTGTATTTTTTTTTTCCGTTTCTTACCTGATTTCTGGAACCGCTCTTCCCCAGGCTCGAACCCGGTTATCGTCGTCGTGGTCAGCCCCTCTCTGCACCTCGAATCTGCCGACGTACACGAAGAGCTAACCGGACAAACTGGTTGCGGCGGGAAAGCCCTCCACACGAAGGCAAGTGGCTGGCCGTCAAGCGCCAAAAAGAACGGTGTCACACCGTCCCACAGCGTTCGCTTAAAAAAATTAAATGCAGCCATACGTACCCTCGGCTACGTATTTCGCGGTCTCCAGAAACGTCCATGGGACTACGTGGCCGGCCGGCAAGCGCCGAAATGAACGGCGTCACACCGCCCTGCAGCATTCGCTTAAAAAAAATGAAATGCAGCCGAATGTACCCCCAGCTACGTATTTTGCGGTCTCCAGAAACGTCCACGGGACTACTTTTTTAGAGCCTGGGTTGATTTTATTTCCTCCCTGTATCACATTTTAATTTTGCTGATAAAAATCCACTCCAAAGGATGCATAAATAATGTCCATGTAGCTATGACAAACTGATTAAACAGTTGATAGAAAACACACAACACACTTCCTTAAATATTGACAGGAAAAAAAACCATTCTCAGGTTGGATTTACTATTTAGGTTGGATCTCAGACAAGCTTTTAGCAGTAATAGTTGACCAGGGCATGGTGAAATGTTGCCGAGGCCCTTGTAAAACGTGTTTAGCAACAGTCCTTTCATGTGGTTTTTATCTAAATGCAAAATGTGTTCCACACTATATTGCTTTTGAAAGTGACACTGTAGTAACTGCTGCAATATAAGGTTCAAGGCCTAAACTGCAATTCAAGAGAATCGAGTTATGCATGATTCATATGTTATTATGTAAGCCATAAAAAAATGAATAAATTCAATGGTGCTGTTTACTTTGTAGTCCTAACACTGAAAGCGAATTAGCATTTTCAAACCACAAGTTCTCTCTGAAATGTCCTATGGGCTTTTTTGTGGTAATCAGAATAGGTTTTAAAGTCTATAAATAAAATAAGGTTTGTGGTAACAAAAAAATTACATAAAGAGACTTTTCAGGTTTTGTTCTACAACTTAAAACACGTGGTCACACAATAAGAATTCATTATTTAATATCAGTTAATGTATTTAATGTACTACAAGGCCTCCCACGCCTTGTAGTGGGCCCACTCCAGGTTCACTACATCACATTTTGGTGTCAGAAGTGAGATTGCCACCTGGAAGAGGATGGAGAAAGGGAGATGGACGGGTCCACTACTTCATAACCTAGTGGGCAACTAAAGATCCATAGTAATGTCAACAAAAAGCATTAAAAGTGATGTGCCATGCAGGCAATTCTAGGAGAGTCAATTTATGGTTATTCGCAGTATATATTAAGAAAACATACTGTTAACCAGGTTACTGCCATTTTTACAGTGTATGTAAAAGTAAATGCATAATATCAGGCAATGAAAGTGTTTTTTGACCCTGCATGCATATCAACCTGTTGTTGGAGACCCCCAAAACCAAAATTTGCCCTTTTATATTAAAATTTGTGTGATTACGTTGAATCACACTCAATGAGAAAATGAGGACCCCGCAGGAACAGACAATAACCAAGATGGCAGAGCCTTACATCTCTGGAAGTATTATCATTGTTTTGAATGCATGAAAGAAACGGGGAGAGTTTCAATGGAATTTTGCTGAACTAATAAGACAAAAATACAAAAGTAGCAAACACATTGTTTTAAACTTTCATTAATCTGTATATACGGCATGTGTAAGTTCTCAGAAGGTAACATCATTCTAATGGTATGAAAAAGTAACTCAAAAGTAACTCAGAAGTAACTCAAAAGTAATGTAACGCATTACTTTCTATATAAAGTAACTATTTTTTGGAGAGTAACTCAATATAGAAATGCATTACATTCAGAAGTAACTTTCCCCAACACTGGTTATTACATATGCATTCATGCTTGTTAACATTAGTTACTGCACTATAGATTAACATAAACTATGAACAACGTTATTTCCATTAAATAACCTGAACAAATATGAACAAATACAGTAATAAATGAATTGTTCATTGCCTGTTTATGTTAGTAAATGCATTTTCTGACATTAACTAATACAACCTCATTGGAAAGTGTTACCAACTGCATAGTCACACCTCAAATTTTTAAAGCTACTGTGTTTTTAATATAACTAGCCATAAAACATCATAACAGAACTGACTTTTTGCATATATCTAGTAAAAAAAATTTAGATAGTATTTGTAATTGTTAGTATGGCAGTTTTTGGCTAAAGTTGTCTGATATTTTCCAGTAAATGAATCATTTTCAGTGTGAATATATTGGCACTATTCATAACTACTGTCTATACATGGGCTTTTTTCAGCAAAAGCCTGTGTTTTCTGCTTTTCTCTTCTCTCTTTGACTGTCAGCGGTGTGCCAGACATTGTCCAAAGCCAAACAGTCTGTTTTCTCTATAATCAATACAGGCCTCAGATTCATCACACATTTGGATGCTGTCATTTTCCATTTATACCGAAGCTGGACCAAAATCAACACAATTCGCTTGTTTTTTGTCATTTCGAAAGGACATTCTAACATTGTTCCCTGCTAGCCACATTAGAGATGAATAGAATGATTTGCATGCTGTCTTCCGAGATAATGGATGGATGAATAGACGGATGAATGGATGGATGGATGGAAAATGCTTGTGCAGTATGTGCACACAAGACTCTTAATGCCTCAGTACACTTCAAGAGAAATCTAAGAACAAACTGTATTATTTGTTGTATTATTTTGACTAAAATCACAGCAAAACTAAGTTTGTTTGGAACATAGACAATGGAAATCTGATGTGTGGCCATATGAACATATCATAATATATTTGAAGATATACAGTATTAACAACATTGTAATGTAATACTTGAAAAATAATATATGTAAATTGCCCTTTTTACAATATTAGTACATAAATGACACATTTTCTGTGAAATCTAAACATGAATTTGCGCGTTAAATATGCGATTTGCATACTTTGCCATATATGAGAATTCTACATAGGAGAAAATGAAGTACAAAATAAAAATGTAACTGCAGCTCTTTCTAAGCGTCACACAAGTCAAGACATTATTAAAATGATCATGCCAAAGGGAGCAGCTCACAAGATCACCATTGATGTAATAAGAAATTCATACATTAGGAATGTACATTACATTTATGTATACATCACGTAAGGGACTATGTACAACCAGTCTGTTGTTATTGCAGAAAAACCTGACACAAAGGACTGTTTTATGTTAAGGGCTTATTCCTCGAAAACAACTGGCTGGATATACAATATCTTGCTTGTTACATTGCTTGCAACAAAACCAAACAATTAGATGAAAAGATAATTGATTTAAGCTGTAATAATTTACTGTCCCTCTAATTAAATGTAAAGCTTGCAATCAGGAATGTGCACCTTTGGCCATGGGGAATCATTGGCTTTCACACTCAGAAATAAAGGTACAAAATCTGTCAATGGCTTTTCAAAAGGTACACTTCTGTACCTTACATGTGGACATTAGTACCTTTAGGGAACACTTTTGTACTCTTAAGTTACTATGAGCTACACATTTGTACTTTTTAGGTATTAATATGTATCTTTAAGGACCCATTAGGAACAAAAAAGTTTTTTTTTTTTTTTTAAAGGTACCGCACCAGTGACAGATTTTATACATTAATTTCGAAGAGTGTAGAGTTTTGTTGCTAAAATCTTAAGGACCATAGTGAATCATAGTTCTTAGATAAGCCTATTAGTTTATTTTTTTTTTTTAGTTATTAGTTTAATTGGTTGTTATTGAAGAGTATAATGCCCGGGGGGTCGCAGAACAATGACAGGGGGTCGCTTGGTGATTTCCAAAAGTCAAATAAATTTTATTAAATGATTAGTATTACCATAATTTATCCATAACCCACAGAAGATAAAAATAATAGTTAATAGTTACATAAAAAAGCAACAACATGCAAATAAAAAAAGCTATCAGTTTTGCATTTTTTTTAATTGAATTGTCTGCTTACTTTAGATTAACAACAAAGCAATAGTATCAGCTGCAGCCGATTTTATAGCACTTTCTGACACCTTTATGGCAATCAAATACATTAAAAATAAATACAGGCCACAACTGAACATTAAGGATGATCTCTGAGTGACGGTCTCCAAAATTAAACCAAGAATAGACTTGTGCTGAAACCATTGTGCCCACCAGTCTCATTAGATGAGGTTAATATTAAATTAATAGATGACTATATAAGTTATATGGTTTTTGCAGTTTTGCACTTTTTTGTGTTGTCAATACGCTTGTGTTTATTTAGACCTATTCTTGTGTGTGCAACAGTTGTATATTAATAAACACCTCAGAGAAATGTGGAGGTAGCGAGCCACTGCCATTGTTTTTTTAGGGGTCACAGGCTGAAAAGTTTGGGAACCCCCGCATTAGAATGTCATGATTGACCTGTCAGAATCAAGTATTCAGAAGAGCCATGTAATAATACATTACAGCAGCTTTCTGCACTCACCCAATATGTTTAAAATTGAGGCTATTTCTCTTCTGCACTTCTCTTTGTACTTACAGATGCTGTACATTTTCCAAGATGTATTGTATTAGGAGTTGTGCTGTTGCCAAACTTCCAGATGCACTGACCTGTCCTGAACTGACCTGTATAGGCAAGACAAGGCAAGGCAAATTTATTTATATTACACATTTCATACACAATGGTAATTCAAAGTGCTTTACCTGAATAAGAATAAGAGAAACAAGTATAAGAATTAAAAAAATTATTAAAAACAGATTAAATGTGTTAAAACAGGTTTTAAAGGAATGAGAAAGAAAGAAAGACATAGTAGTGCTATCTTTCAGACGTAGCACAGTGCTCATATAGCAACTTGTTTTGTGGTCTCACGGTGGAAGTAATGAAACTTTCGGCAAACTCAAGGTTACTTTACAAATACAAAATGCTAATAAACATGACATCAGTTAGAAAAACAATAAAATCCATGGTCGCACAGTCATAAATTAGATCATACCGTCTGCAATCACAGAAACAAGAGATTAAAGTCCCAATGAACCGGAAGCTGTGATGGTTATTCTTTTCGTAACGTGACGCAGTTCCTTGGAAAAGGGAATTTTAAATGAGCAAACAGTGAGCGTGGCTTGTTTTTTCCACCACAGGCTGAATGGACTAATAAAGTAGACATTTCATTCAGAAAGATCGGAAAGGGAGTTTAGAAGAGTTATTACAACCTAACAGACTCCTCCTGCTTACCATTTCTGTTTGTTGACAGTTTTAGCAGTGTTAGCCACACCTATTATCTCAAAATCATGTAATCTGATAAATTGATCTGTCTGCTGCTGCTTTCAGTAGTATGGCAATAAATGTCATGTAAAACTGCATTTAAACTCACATTGTTAGCGTTTAACACTGAATAAAGCACATGAGGTGTACCTGAGGTGATCATTGACATAGTTTTCTGTTGTACTCCTGTGAGAAATAGAAGCCAATTCTAAAATATAAATTTCAGGTGTTGGTTAGGACAAAAACTGATGTTGAAAAATATTTCTTCTATCGCGTGCCATTGCTTATAGTTAGAACACGATTTTAGGGCTCTATTTTAACGATCTAGGCACAAAGTCTAAAGCGCAGGGCGCAAAAGCGTTAAGGGCGTGTCTCAAACCACTTTTGCTATTTTAAGGACAGAAAGATGTGCCCTGCGCCACGGTGCATGGTCTAACAGGGTTGAGCTTATTCTCTTAATGAGTTATGTGTGTGTTTTGAGAATAAACCAATCTCATCTCCTGTTCCCTTTAATAGTCAGTTGTATCATGCCATGGCGCATTTGCTATTTACATGGCAGACTTTGTAAGTGGAAAAAATGAATGCTTTACTAACGAGAAAACAGTTAAACAGACCATCTGCAGCGAGAGGTTAAAAAATGAACCTCCTCCATTCGGCCTCTTTACTTTCACTTTTTTCTGCTTCGTGGATTAGAAAATGTGTTGTGCGCAAAGACATCCATTAGCCTACATAATTAATTTTGTTTGTTAAGCGCAAAGTTTTGTTTCAAAACTATTTCTAAATTCAGTTCTAATTTCCAGCAAATGAATAAATGAACAATAATAACAAAGTGTGTTCAAAAAATATCCAAACACACATGATATGCCCCATATGGTCCAAAACCTGACAGGTGGACAAATCTAAGCTTGTTTTTAATAAAACAAATAAAAATATGTATATAATAAATGACACTAATACTAATAATAACATTATACAAAAACAAATTGTCATGAATAAACAAAAAAAAAACCGAGGTGAGGAAGGCATGAAGGCAGTGGTTTTTATATTTATGTAGAAAATAATACATTTTTTAATATTTTATTCCTTTAATTCTTTTTCATTTGTAAAGATATTGCTGTATTGCTGTACATCCTGCGTGTTTTAAGCAATGTGTAAGCATTTATGGTGCACAACTAATGGCAGTTCGCTGGACTTTAGACCTGCTTTCAGCTGGTCTATTGCGCAGTCTATTTTAGTTCCTCAAAATAGCAACACGCCAACAACACGCCTTAACACACCTTTTTTCTAGACTGGAACACTCATGAGTCCACAAAGGTGCGCAAATGGATTTGCTATTTAAACAACATGGCTGAAAAAGGGGAAAATTAAGTTTGCGTTGGTCTAAAAATAGCAGCACATCGGGGCAAACAGGTCTTGCACCGGGTGTATTTTAGGGCCCTTAATCAGCTTTTAGGCTCGATAGTCAGGCACGCTCCTGTTGGGGTTGTCAATCTGGCAACCTGTGCATGCATGGAGTCTTCAGAGGTGGGGCCAATTGAAAACGTGTTTTGAACCAGGAGTGCAATACCTAGTTCAACCACTGGGTGTCAAAGTTACATACTGCACCTTTAACATTATGGGCACTATTTTAACAATCTAGGCGCAAAGTCTAATGTGCATGGTGCAAAAGCATTAAAAGAAATACGGATTGCACCAGGGCACACGGTCTAACAGGGTTGTGCTTATTCTCTTAATTAGTTATGTTTGTGTTTTGAGCATAACATGCATTAAATCTCCCAAGTCTCATCTCCCATTCCCTTTAAGAGTCAGTTGCATCACACCATGGCGCATTTGCTATTAATTAAATTACTAAATTACATGGCAGACTTTTTAAGTGGAAAAATGAAACGCTTCACTTGCGAGAAAACTGTTAAACAGACCATCTGCTGCACAAGGATAAAAAACAAGCCTCCTTCATTCGGCCTCTTTACTTTCTCTTTACTTCACATTTACTCTTTACTCCTTTATTTTCATGGAGTTAGGAAACAGTGGGGTTGTACGCACTCAACTGAAGACATCCATTAGCCTATATAATTTATTATTTAATTATATAATTAATTTTATTTGTTAAACGCAGGTTTGTTTCACAACTATTTCTAAATTCAGTTCTAATTTCCAGCTAACAAATGAATTAACAATAATATTATTGTTATATCCAAACACACGTCCTATTCTTATGCCCCATATGGTGATGCACACGTCCAAAACCCAACAGGAGGACAAATCTAAACTTGTTTTTATTAAAACAAATATAAATATGTATATAATAAATATCACAACTACTAATAAAAACATTGTATATAACATTATATATAATGCAAATTGTAATAAATAAACTGATAAAGCCCCCCCGAACATGAAGACATGGAGGTAGTCATTTTTATATTGTAGAAAATAATAATTTTTGTAACATTTTAATCCTTAAATTTTTTTCATTTGTAAAGATATTTGTGTATTGCTGTACATCCTGTGTGTATTAAGCAATGTGTAAGCATTTGAACCTGTATAGGCACATAACTCTGCGCTGCACTTTAGGGCAGCTTTTAGTTGGTCAATGGTGCGGTCTATTTCAGTTTCTCAAAATAGCAACGCTCCAACAATGTGCCTTAACACACATCCTTTATAATCTGAAACACCCATGAATCCACAAAGTGGCGCAAATGGATTTACTATTTAAACAACGTGACACTAAACATGAAAATTACTGTTGCGCTGTTCTGAAAACAGCAACAAATCGCACCAAACACATCTTGTGCCTTACTGCGCCGGGTGTATGATAAGGCCCTGGATGTATCTGTTTGCATTTCACATTATTGTTTGAAAGTTTAAACATTCATTTGTGTATTTTTAAGTTTGATTTAAGCCCTACATGGCACATACTGATGACTTCGCCAATGATAACAAAGTAAATTCAGATTCAAGGCACATAGGAGATTCTTCTTATTATAACAGGAGTTTTTTTGTGAAAGTGGAAGTCATGTTGGAATAAATGTTTCATGCTAAGTTCTCAGAACTTTTCACTGCACAAAGTTTCTTGGAACAACCCAAAATGTCACGATTGCCAGTAACTTTTTTCCAAGCATATGGTGTTCTTAATCAGAGAGTGCAAAAAAAGTAAGAAAGAGCCTTACTTTAACATCCCTTTCAGCCTCGTGGCTAAGATCAAGCACAGAGCCTGTTTATGGCCAACTCTCAGGTGCGAATTACCGATGTAGCAAACAGCCTCTGGTTGCCAAATTCTAAAGCAGCACTTCAAACACCGATGCCCGAACACATGTAAAAAACTCTTCCCGTGAGGCCAGTTGACAGATATTACGAGTTCCCTTGTTTTCCATTAAGTGCACCTCCGAACACTTGTGTGGCATCTGGAGAATATGGAAGCACTCAAGCAGAACACAAGAGTCCTTTTCTTTCTCTGCGGGAAGAAAGGAAACAAAAACGGATGGGGAGACGATGTATAAAGGATCTGCGGTGAGCTGTAGGCATGTCACAGCCAGACATGACACAGGGCATTAAGCAGATCTGTTACTCCCTGAATGAATGTGCACCGAAATGTCCTGAGCATCGGTGCGTTACGTAACCGGACCGTGCATTCAGAGATGATGGAGAGATAGACGAGGAAATGGGAGACGTAATTAACCCCGAATTCTTCACAGGCTCGGTGCTATTCGAGAAACGTACTGTATAGAGAGCGTTCAAATTACAGGTGGGCTAAAAGGGGCTGAGACCTGTTAGTTGTAGCCTTAGCCGCTCTAAAATTGTAATAATAACTACAATTAATCTAATAACCTCAATTAAAGTATTTACCGGCAGTGTTTGCTAGATATAGTAGGTGATGCATGATGTACTGCAGCTGTGATTTAGCAAGTTTTTAAATATATATTAATATATATATATATATATATATATATATATATATATATATATATATATATATATATATATATATATATATATATATATATATATATATAAACAACAGTAATAATCTTCAGTCAGCTTTCTAAATGTGTATATGTTTGCAGCAGGTTTTATTAAAGGTAAAATAAGCAAGTCATTTCAGTCTAATGGGATTGATTCCCGGCACGGTAAAGCGAAGGCCCAATATTCAATGCTGACTGACATGTTATGAGTTTGAATTGAAGGCTATATTAATAAACATCAATCATCACTGTGAACTGTTGCCGCAGATAAAATATGATGAATCATGTTGATAATATAACAAAACTTGAGTGCAGCTGGTATTTGTTTGACTTTATTGTAAGAATGAACATTCACTGGGCTGTTAGGAGGGGTAGTTTGTTATTTAGTGCCCTTTTAGTAGTTTGGGAACAGATTTGCTGTGCAGTAAAAGAACAAATCAAATCTCAAATATGAGAATATGACCTGATAAAATATTACATTTTAGTCTAGTATAGTGCTATCTTGGTAATTCCATGTTTTTGGGTTCTAAAACGATATGGTCAAAGCCTAAATTCACCTTAAAAGATGCATTATCAAATGTTAGATTTTTTTTTTCAGTCAATATTAAGTTTCTTTTTCCTTTTTATATCTTATTATAACTATAAGGAAATTAAAGTCTCAGATCATTGGGTGGTTGTGTGTAATTATACAGTAAGTCAGCGTGTGTGTGGCAAATTAACAGTGGAAAGAAATACATGTAGATTTGTAACAAGGCCGAGTACAAGCTGAACTATCAGTTCAATGGTTTATAGACCCACAGCTAGCAATATAGAGAAGCTGCAATGCACCCTGTGTGTTGTTCTTAAAATAAAATAGCACAATTTATCAGTGCAAATGCAGTTACTGTATAGTACTTACCCAATCCAATTTTATTATTAATAATATTTATAAAGGCTGTATAATAGATATGGGTGAAACTGATTTGATCTGAAGCCAGCTCTCCTAATGAACTCCCATGGTGTCAGGTTAAATGTGCAGACGCCGCAGAGTATACAGTGATCAACATAACACACCGGAACAAGAGTACAGGCATAGAATCAATGCAAAGACAAATGCTGAGCAATACAGGACCTCCCAGGACTCGCTGTGCACACGACTCCCAGTGACCCAACAGTGCTGAACCTACTAAACATCTTACACTCTTAAAAACAAAGGCTACAGCGATGCCATAGACAAACTGTTCAATGAACAGTTCTTTAATCATCAATTTTTTCATACAATAAAAATAACTTTCTTCCTCTTTTGTAGATTTTTATTTATTTGTTTGTTTGTTTGTTTGTTTGTTTGTTTGTTTGTTTGTTTGTTTGTTTTTGTAATTTTGTTATTTCATTAGACACTTGGTCAATGGTAAAATGACTGATTAATGAATGATCTCTGAGATATATTCTGCACTATTAGACTTTTACAACTCTTCACTGGGCTCACTTAAAAAATGTATGGCAGAAAGATGTGGAATATAATTTTGATAAGGATCAATGGGGGACTATTGATTATTGATTATTAATTATTTAATTAGGACAGTAAGGTCTGACTTTGTTTGGATACAAATCTTGTCACTTAACATAAATAATGTACAGTATAGAATATAAAGTCATGGTGCAGTGGAAAAAGAATTATTATTGTGTATGACTACCATGAGCATCCATACATTTCTGCAATGACTCAAATAACTTATTAATAAAGTCATCTGGAATGGCAAAGAAAGCGTTCTTGTAGGACTCCCAGAGCTCATCAAGATGTTTGGGATTCATCTTCAATGCCTCCTCCTTCATCTTACCCCAGAAATGCTCAATAATATTCATGTCTGATGACTGGGCTGGCCAGTCCTGGAGCACCTTGACCTTCTTTGCTTGTAGGAACTTTAATGTGGAGGCTGAAGTATGAAGAGCAGCGCTATCCTGCTGAAGAATTTGCCCTCTCCTGTGGTTTGTAATGTAATGGGCAGCACAAATGTCTTGATACCTCAGGCTGTCGATGTTGCCATCCACTCTGCAGATCTCTCGCACACCCCATACTGAATGTTACCCCAAACCATGATTTTTCCTTCACCAAACTTGACTGATTTCTGTGGCAATAGTGGGTCCATGCAGGTTCCAATATGTCTTCTGCAGTATTTGTGATGATTGGGATGCAGTTCAACAGATGATTCATCTGAAAAATCGACCTTCTGCCACTTTTCCAAATGATCAACCAGAGTTCAAGTAATTATTTTTTGCTCGACAACAAGACTTTTGTCAGGCAGTGTATGCCAGAATCATCTCATTCCCCTTTCCAATAACTAAATAGTTGAACAAAACTATACATTTCTTCATAGATTGTATCTGACCCCACCTCAATTCAGCAAAATGTACCCCAGTATATCACCCAGGTGTCACTGATGTAAAACCTATTCAGGATCAATCATGCATATTTTTAAGGAATGCAAAAACATTTTTCTAGAAAGCAGTAAAAGACTTCTCAGCCGAAGCTTTGCAATCTATATTGGACAACACACTAATGCTACAGTATACATCTTTGGTATAGAATTGAACAAGACATTTGATCCTACTTCTATAAAGGACTTGACATAATTTCCTATCTAGCAAAAAAATGCATTTTGCTCAGTTGGATCCAACAAAAGCCTCCAACATTTAAACTGTTGAACCATGTGAACAATATAGATACTACATTAAAAAACAAGGGGGATGTCTTTAAAAAAAAGATGGATGCCTCCAATAAACCTCTGACTTTTGACTAGGGCTGCACGATATGTTGTTTTAGCATCGATATCGCAATATGTGCATCCGTCACATAGCAAAGATATGCAATGTCCAGTCTGAATTATAGTTGACCAAGAGCTACAGAATTGCATTTAATCTCTTTATTTATATTGAATTCATATGATTTCAAAAAAAAGTTCTTACTTAGAATTTTTGTACTGTTGCTAGTCCAAATATCTACAAAGCGAAAATCAGATGATTTCACTTACCCAACTGGCAGATCATTTCCTTAAAACAAGCAAAAAGCTCTTATTTTTCATGTATTTTTTTCTGATGGTGAAAACTAAACAATAATTTTGCTTGGTCTAATAATTTTTTTGATATGCAAACTTGACACAAGACAAAAAAATGTTTTTTGCTTATTCAATTTTTGTACCCGAATACTGGTAGACTCCCAGAAAAATAGCTATAGAGCTATTCAAACTATCTTCTGAATCTGTATTCATTTCGCTATATTTATCGCAGAAAAATAAAATATCGCAATGTCAAATTTTTCCAATATCGTGCAGCTCATCTCTGACCACCTCAGATGTATTTTCACACATTCATTCATGAATGTTTCATAATTGTTACCGCTCACTCTGATTTTTATATACTCTGCTTTTGATTACTTGATTTTTATGACTTTTATTATATAGTAGTATTTACTGGAATCCCTGTTTTTGTCCTATTTTGGGTCACACTTTATTTTGAAGGTCCGTTTGTTGAATTTAAGTTACATTGCATCTACATGCTAACTAATTCTCGTTAGATTATAAGTAGACTGTTAAGTTGGGGTTGGGGTTAGAGTGTAAGTTAAATGTAAAGTTTCTTATAGTCAGTTAAATGTCTGTTTAGCAGCAGTATCAGCAATTAAGCAGACAGTCTACTAATACTCAAATGAACCATCAAAATAAAGTCTTACCTTTATTTGTTTTTTGTTTGTTTGTTCAACTTTTTTTTGCTTTGTTTTTATGATCATTAAATCCCATAAACAAAGAATTTTTTAAAAAAGTCTAAGGGAGGTTGACAGGATTTGGGCTCGGTAAAACTGTACCTGCAGTTCATGCCAACTGTAGTTTACATTATTTGGAATTTTTGGCCCTGCATGCAAAAGAGCTGAGCTGTTTAAATAGAGCAAAACAAAGTGAGAAACCCCAAATATGCCTTAGCATCTGTTGTTCAGGTTGCTTTATAATATTTGGAGCCAATGGCTCAATGCTCCACTTTACAGGAGCAAAGAACGCTTGGACTCGTACGACTGCAAAACATTTGTGTAAAAAGGAGGCCAGGGGGATAGTATAATACCATTTCAAATTATTAAACCTTCCTAAGTGTGCTGACGCAGTGTATTCAGAGCGGGGGAAAAACTCCCTTGCAAGCAAGATATTGATATAATCATAAATCGTGCCAAAAATGTAATTATATTTACAGTAGCGCAAAATATTGTCTAATTTAAAGATGCATTAAAAACCTAACCAAATTAGCAAGAACTGCATGTTTGGGAAGCAAAGAGGTTCTACAGTATTTGTGCATGTGCGCTGTTTAATATTTATGCTGGCAAATTAGCAGTGAATCTGGCATTGTCTGCTGATTCTGGCTCAACTCCTCAAGAAACGCAAATTCGATTTTTGCCTTGCATCTCAAGCACTGCAAGTGTTGAAAATATGACTCTGCTGGATCTCTCTTTCAAGTTGATAGTGTAACTAACTAACAGTGTAACCGCTGCTGCTCTCTTAATCGCTTGAGATAAACCTTACTGACCTTACTTTTTCTTTTTTTATTATTCCCCAAATGATGTTTAACAGAGCAAGAATTTTCACAGTATGTCTGATAACATTTTTTTTCTTCTGAAGAACGTCTTTTTTAAATTTTTAAGAACCATTTTAATGTCAAAATGATTAGCCCGTTTAAGGTATTTTTTATTTTCTGACAGCCTACAGAACAAATCATCGTTATACAATAAGTTGCCTAATTAGCCCAACCTGCCTAGTTACCCTAATTAACCTAGTTAAGCCTTTAAATGTCACTTTAAGCTGAATACTAGTATCTTAAAAAATATCTAGTCAAATATTATTTACTGTCATCATGGCAAAGATAAAATAAATAATTTATTAGAAATAAGTTATTAAAACTATTAAGTTTAGAAATGTGTTGAAAATGTGTGTGTGTGTGTGTTTTTTTTTAAATACACATTTAGTTTTTCTTCAAATATTTCCCAAATGATGTTTAAGTGTAAGTAATTTTTCACAGTATTTCCTATAATATTTTTTTTCTTCTGGAGAAAGTCTTATGTGTTTTATTTTGGCTAGAATAAAAGCAGTTCCAAAAAATTGTAAATTTAAGGTCAATATTATTAGCCCCCTAAGCAATATATATATTTTATTTTATTTTTATTTTTTATTTTTTTTCTCGATTGTTTACAGAACAAACCTGCCTAATTATTCCAATTAACCTAGTTAAGTCTTTAAATTGCACTTAAAGCTGAATGTTAATATCTTGAAAATAAAATTAGTTATTAGAAATAAGTTATTAAAACTATTATGTTTAGAAATGAGTTGAAAAAATCTTTTCGTTAAACAGTAATTAGGGAAAGAAATAATTCCATCTTTTGGTGAAAGTTTTAGCTTCTCTCTGGTGACGTGAGCTGAATTTCAATCATTTCATTAACTGAAAACTGAGCATCGGTTCTGTGGGTGAAAATAACTTGTTTATGGCTGAAGTCAGAGAAGAATGGCCAGACTGCTTCATTTGACTCATGCCTATTCGCAATGCACAAAAGTAAATTTTTTTTCACTTGTTAATTCAAATGTTCAACAAAGGCTCATTATGAAAACGTCCTCCTATATACATTTGTGGAGATCGTAAATTATGTAGCCAAAAGTACGTATGGCTGCATTTAGTCTTTAAGATAAACGCTATGGGGCAGTATGACGCCGTTCCTTTTCGTGCTAAACAGCTGACCACTTACCTTAGTATGGACCGTTTTCGCGATGTTACCAGTTTGTCCATTTAGCTCGTCATGTTCGTTAGAGAATTTGAGACGCAGAGAGATGACCACGATGACGGGGTTCGAGTCCGGCGAAGAACGGTTCCAGAAAGCAGGTTAGACAAAAACAGAAAACCAAAACAGAAGTCAAAAAATTAAATAAACAAGTAAATAACAGGGTGAATGTAGTGAAATCTGAAAGCGTGTTAAAAATCAGGTGAGGATTTTTCTGGATTGAAACCAAACTGTCAGTTGGGTTTAGGGAAGTGGGTGGGCGTGTCAATCGGTGCTTTTGAAAGCACTATTGGTTGGGTTTAGAAAAGGGGAAGGGTGGGTCAGTCAGTCAGTCAGTCATTCAGTCAGTCAGTCAGTCAGTCAGTCAAAAGCGTTTTTATGCAAGAACAGCAGGCACAAATCTGAAAAAGCATACAGAGCGGCCTCTGGCAGATTCACGAAAAAAATAAAAACTGCAAAAAAACGTACCTCCTGGGATCTTCAGAAATGTACATTGTAAAATATTTACCCTTAAATTTACAGTAAAATACTGCCTAATAATTGTATTACTTTCACTGTAAGGTACTGTATGTAAATTTACAGTAAATTACTGTGAGGTAATTCATAATAACAATAATAAATATTTCTAATTATAAAAAGTGACTACTAGCATATAAGCTCATGTGTATTAATTTCTATGTTGAATAAAATAAAAAGTGTTGGAATTCCTATAACTAACGTACAAAAGAGAGAGCCATTTTTACAGTAATTTGCTGTAATCATGATGCCTGCCTTAATTTTACAATAAAATTCTGAATACAAAAAAAAAAAAATCACATTTAAATCGTGTAAAGTGATACGAATGTAATTTACTGTGGGAAATTACAGTAACTTGAAATTCTGGGATTTTTTTTTACTGTGTATATAGGGCTACGTTTTCAGAATGAGCCTGGGTTGCAAATATTAGCAGTTCACCCATTGGAAAGCATATTATGCAGGACCAAAACAGTGCATTGTTTGAATGTAGTATTTATTTACAACCATTTGAAAAATATGCAGTTTTTTCCAAAGGCTTAAACTATAACTATTTTTTTGCTTTGACTTGATGTCATATGCATCCTAATTATTATTTTGTTTTTTATCATTGTGGTGTATAATTTGATGCCTACATTATAGCAATCAAATACTTCATCATTGTTTCATTAGTTGAAACTTTTTCATTACTTTTATACTTTCTAAAAATATTGCATCTGTTATTTCTGCAACAAAACTTTATTATATGATATGTACAGTAAAATGAACTTGTTTCTTTGTTTTGTATGTTTTATGGCCTAATTAGAATTTCACGTTTATGCTCATAAATCTACTTTAATTTAAAAATAAAAGCAACATGAGGAGAATGCGAGAAAGAGACTGAACAGTCTAGAATTGTGTATCAGTTCCTAAAATGAGAGAATAATGTCTTCATTTATCTTCTGTTTGGGCCGTAAATAACATCATTAATCTTTTTTTTGTTAGATTTCATAAAATAGATATTTATTGATTGGTACAAAGGCAATGAAATAAAATATTATCAGTCACAGCAGTATGAAGTTATTCATGTCTAAAGGTGGGGAGTCTGAGCTATTTGATTTGGAGGGGTTTTCTCAGTTGGATTTTGTGATGAACATCCCTCCTGGTGAAATCGAATGATGAATGATTCACTGCAGGAACTCATGCACACACACATACACAAACAAGCGCACACAATCAAATGCTCAAAGTGCTCAAGTACATATACATAATGCACTTCTTCCGTGTCTGTGAAATTGCAACAAATTTGAATTCTTTTATCATTTTCTTCCCCCTCTCTAGTCCCCATTGTGTTCTATTCAAACAAACAGCAAATAATAATAATAAAAGAAAGCAATATGACGTAAATATTTTGTGATTTGATGCGTTCAAAATATTAAAATTATCACTTCATGGGAAATCTGAGCAAATTATTATTAATAAAAATGGATATTGGTCCAATCAAGGACACCATTGGAGCTATATAAATGACTAAATGTATAACAACAAATTAATGAAAACAACATTGTTGATGTGATGATGTTCAATAAGATTAGTCTACCAGTTTGTCCAGTAATCCAATCACATGATTAGTTGAGATAAAGAAAGGGTAAATGATTCAATAAATGTGTTTTTATCAATGTTTATTAGGCTTTGCACAAAACCATACTAGTACATTTACATCTATTCACTTAACACACACTCTTGTCCAAAGCAACTTACAAATGAGGATAAAAGAAGCACTACAGATCACCTGACAGTAGCAATATAAACAGTAGATGCCATGACGAGTTAGTTTTTGCAGTTTTTATTATTATTATTATCATTATTATTATTATTATTATTATTATTATTATTATTATTATTATTATTATTATTATTAAGTCTTTGTAATGGAGTGTTTGTGGGAAAGTGTCTGGTTTATATAGAGAGGAAGGAGGAAAAGAGTATGTTTCCTACAGGTGGTTTGTCAATCACACTAACCAGCTTAACTAGTTGATTTTGGTCACACAAATAAGTGTTGTAGACTATTCGGATCTGGTGTCTACTTTTTTGTGTGTACACACAATAACAACAAAACTGTGTGCTTTTGCAAAATAAGGAGGCCGCTGTCAACTGACTGAATGACTGACTGACCGAACGATCAACCCCCCTTCCCTAAACCCAACCGATAGTGTTTTCGAAAACATTGATTGACCTAATCACACCCTTCCCTAAACCCAAATGACAGTGTTTTCAAAAGCAATCCAGAAAATGAAAAGCCCTTGCAGCCACCTAATTTTTACCACATTTTCAGATCTTACCATGTTCTGACTGTTATTTACTTGTTTATTTTATTTATTTTATTTTTTCTGGAATCAAACTCCTCAAGTCCACCAATGTATGGGTCAAGCCATTAAGCAAACTGGTAACAGCGGACAAGCCGTCAACACGAAAGTAAGCAGTCAGCTGGTAGCACGAAATAAAACGGAAGCCATCGGGGGCGTTAAGCTCTGTAGCATTCATTTTAAAGACGAAATGCAGCCATACGTAGCTCTGGCTACATAATTCGCACTCTCCAGAAATATATATGGGGGTACGTTTTCACAATGTGCCTGTTTTTTTTATTGTTTATAAGAAAATGTCCATTGCAAATGAATAAAGAATGTTACAGGTATTGTTGGACAACTAAATGATGAAGTATTGATGAAACAGACATGTATTCCAATATACTTCTTAAGTGGCAAGAGATTCAGCTGTTTGCATAGTATTTGCCAAGTCATTCAACCAGGATGAAACATTAAAGGTAAACATCCTTGTTATTGATTTTGTGCATGTTACTTATGTGCATTTTAAGATTTTAGTATGGAAGTCCATTTGTATATAATGGCACATAAAAAAAGATCTAAATGGAAACATATTTCTTTTATGTTGCTTTAAGTTATTGCTGACCACATTTCTGCTTTATTTTCTCTCCCAGAACCCCAGCATGTTTGGGTAAATTAGGCTTATATAGTGTTTATATTTTGGGTTACCATCTGCAAGATCAACCTGTTTTTGATCTCATACTTTACTCTAAAAGCATTTACTGTTTCCCTTTGCACTCTCCCTTAGATTTGTTGTATTTGTGCTGTTGGTGAAGGACACTGGTGAACATTGGTTCTGTTTATTTCTATAATCCCATCTACCCCACCCAATCACTGCATCTCCATCTTTCCCTGGCTACAGTTTCTGAGCCATGCTGGATGTTAGATTGCGTATTTGCATCGCAGGGCACAATTTTCTGATGGATTTTTTAGGCTAGTTCCTTCATAATTCCTTCATTCTCAAATGTATTTTCTGTCACATCTTCAGGATTAGCTACAGAGGAAATTTCTCAAGCTCTTGACCGCTTAATTAAAGAAAAACGTTATTGCACACTAAGTGCCCACGTTTAGAACATGATCAAAGAAATCTTTAACTCCCACTACACCACAATGAATAAAAAGAATGGCTGTGTGAAGGAAGAAATGAATAATTTATTAGAAATATACTGGGATACATGATGAAACATATGTGCAACACTTCACTTATAGTTTATACCTATAATGCTTCGGTTTTGTTCTCATCTTTTCTGAATTCTTCAGCATTTTATTTTTTAATTTGGTGCATTTTACACCGACACAAATAATTTCATGAACATTTGTTCTGTTTTAACAGTTGTTAGCTTTCAGCCATTAACTTTCAAACATTTTATTTCTTTCATCAGACTAATAGATCTTTTGATGTTTTTGAATAGCAGAACTAGCTTCATTAACAGATCTTGTGTTTTCATACACACACAAATGGGGAAAAAAACAGATAAAAGATATAAAGAATTAAGGTATTAGTGGCATCTTGGTGTAATTAAATGGTTTAATGTGTGTGGGTGATATGCACTCGGCTGCGTTCCAACTCACATGCTCTAAATATAGAATTTCCACCCCCGATGTAACATAATTAGTTGCTACCATGCTACACAATAAACAATAGTATTATCTCACATTCTGACATTGTGTTTAGGTAATTGTTTTAAAAGGTCTATGCAACATGTTTAGCCAAAATTAAAAACAATAATAATAATAATTTACTCGCACTAAACTTTTATGAATTGCATTCATTTGGCATAAAGGAAGGTATACCAAAATATATGAGTGGAGAAAGTAGAAGTAGTAGTAGATACAAAAGATATTATGCAAGTCAATGGCTCAAACACCCTTCCCTCAACATTCTACAGTATATCTTCCTTTGTATTCAACAAAAGAAAGAAACAGGTTTGAAACAAATGGAGGATGAGTTAATTATGGAAAAATTATAATTTATTCCGCTTTAAGGATGTATTCTAAGTTATTATTTTGCAAACAGTGAAATTTTATGTTGCTGGAATGTTATCCGGCTCATTAACCAAATGCCAGATTAATTGGGGGGTTCATTCTGCTGTGGCAACACCTGATAAATCAAGAACTAAGCCAAAGGATATTACTTTAAAGCATAGGTCTCAAACTCGATTTCTAGAGGGCCGCAGTTTTGCTCCAACCATAATCAAATACAACTGATCCAACTAATGCCGAGTTCAGACCGCATGATTTTAGCCCCGATTTTGACTCGCTGACAGGTTTTGAGAAATCGCAGACAAATGCCTGAAATCACAGGCAAATTGGTGCTTTTGCACGTCAGTGACAATCACACAGTATGAACTATCAAAGACGCGATCTAAGAGAATCGCCGATGAGTCGCCGACACCTGTGAGATATTTGGCATGCTAAATATCTGGGGCTGTCAGCGATTCAAATCATGCCGTGTGAAATATGTTCTGACTGAAAATAACATCAGCAGCATTGACTTGTGTGTGTGTGTGTACCCTATGGTGTGTACCTTGCAGGCCAGCGGGAGGTTGAGGGAGAAGTAAAAGCGCTCATTTTCGGTTTATTTGGACCCAAGAAATGAAGGAAAAACTAGTGGAGGTTTGACAGGAGCACCCGTGTCTGTTTCACGTTTCATACAGAAAGTTAAAAAAGAAAGGTGAGGAGAAATTGCTTATTGCCTTCAAATCCAGGTTAGCAAATATGTACATTTTCTACCCCATTAAAGGCTTCTTTCTCATTATGTAGTTAATAACAAAAGATATAATACGTGTTTTTGGTTGTGAGACGTAGTTTGGACGAAGTTGTCAGCGATTCTTTTCTATTGTAAAATCATGCATTGTGAAAGCCCCTGTCGTCGATCCATCTTGCAGTGTAAACAAAGCAGCGACAAAACGCTAGCCCAGTCATGCAGTGTGAAAACATCTATGACACAACTACTTTGAAAGTCATGCAGTCTGAACTCGGCATAATCAAGATGTTTAAGACTACTAGAGACTATTAAACAGGTCTAAGTTGGAGGTGGTTGGAGCTAAACTATGCAGAGCTGCGGCCCCTTCAGGAATTGAGTTCGAGACCATTGCTTTGAAGTGTTGTTTGTATTGAACAATATTCAATTAAATTCGATAGGTTGTGTCAAAGCAGCTTAACTTAGAAGTTCTAGTAAATTAAAAATGTGTTTGTCCAGTTTTCAGAGTTAAAGTTCAGTTTAGTTCAGTTCAGTGTGGTTTAAATGTCACTGTTGAAAGGCCAACCCTACCCTTAACCCATCCGTCACAGTAGCATGAGCGCTACCTTAGTGGGCAGTAATCGCTCCACTACATAGTTGACGATTGCCCACACCTCCTCCTACCCTAAACCCAACCGTCACAGTAGCATGGGCGTTACCTTAGTGAGCAGTACACGGTCCACTACATAGTTGACGATGGCCTACACCTCCCTCTACCCTAAACCCAACCGTCACAATAGCATGGGCGTTACCTTAGTGGGCGGTTCAATGTCCACTACATAGTTGACGATGGCCTACACCTCCCCCTACCCTAAACCCAACCGTCACAGTAGCATGGGCGTTACCTTAGTGGGCGGTTCAATGTCCACTACATACTTGACGATGGCCTACACCTCCCCCTACCCCTTAACCCAACTGTCTCAGTAGCATAGGTGCAACCTTAGTGGGCAGTACAAGGTCCACTACGTAGTTTACGATCGCCTACACCTCCCCCTACCTAACTTACCCACCCACTTTCTTAATCCCAACTGACAGCATTTTCAAAGAAATCTATAAAAAGAAAAGCACATTTTCAGATCTTACCACATTCTCACCCTGTTATTTACTTTTTTATTTTTTGCCTTTTGTTTTCCTTTTACTTGCATTCTGGAAATGTTCTTTGCCGGACTTGAACCTCGTCGTTGAGGTCAACTCCGCTCTGCCTTATAAGTCAGTCGACGTACGCTGCAAGCCACTGGTCAAACTGGTAACAGCGGAAAAGTAGTCCACATGGAGGTAAGCGGTCAGCAGGTAGCGTGAAAAGAAGGTGTCTTATATATGGGTATAACAACCATAGTGTTCGTTTTAAAGACAAAATGCAGCCATGCGTATCTCTGGCTCTTCTACGTATTCACAATGAGCCTGTGTTGCAACCATAAGTGTTGTTGAATAGTTTTTTGACAACATTGGTGAAACAATTTGAACCACTTCTGTGTGGGTTAGTTGGAATTTCTGTGCGGAGTTGCATGTTCTCACCGTGTTGGTATGAGTTTTCTCAGGGTGCTCCGGTTTCCACCACAAGTACAAAGACATGCGCTATAGGTGAATTAGGTAAGCTATATTGTCCGTGTATGTCCTGGTTCTCCAGGTTGGGGGTTGAGCGTTGGACTAACGACTCACCTCGTAAAAATTAGATGTTACGAAACACCAACATGGTGCAGCTAAATTTCAACTTTGATATAAACGGCCCTGGGAGTAAGTAAGTAACTAAGGAATATAAAAGCTGAAAATTTTGGAAGTTTAGTCTATTAGCCATTTTAAGTTATCTGTAATTAAACATTTAAGTTAATTTAATGAAGAGACCACATTTGGTCAACTCAGTCAATTGAGTTGTTGATTTGACATTACTCAAACAAACTGAGGGAATCACTTTCCTCAAATCATTTGAGTAGTGTCAACTTATTAGGGTTTACAGTGTAGTGTTAAAAAATATCCAGTACAATATGATGTACTGTCATCAAGACAAAGATAAAGGGAATCAGTTATTAGAAATGAGTTATTAAAACTATTGTGTTTAGAAATGTGTTATCTTATTTCCGTTAAACAGAAATTGAGGAATAACATATACTAGGGGGACAAATAATTCAGGAGGACTAAAAATCTTCAACTGTATGTGTGTGTGAGTGAGTGTTTGTGTTTAATTACTGTAAATGCTGCTTCAACTGCACAGTGGTGCAGCATTGGCGGAGAGTGTTATCACCACAATATTTAGAGTGTTCAAACACACAAATTCATTCAAACACACACAAGCGCATACACACACACACACACACTTCCTCACCCCTTACCTCCATCCGAATATAATTTGACAGATAAATGGTCTCTACACCCACAGTCTGACAGCTTGTTGAGGGAATAAACTGTGAAAGAAATTGTTATTGAGGTACTTTTGATCCACTTCCACTTTATGTGCCATTAACATGCTGAGCAAGTCGAGCGCTCTCTTTTTTTTATTCACATCTACATTAACTTCTAAATGATGTTTGAGTAGGTCCAGGTGCTCAGAAGAGCAGATATGTGAAGTCTTCCGGTGTAGAGCAGCTAATCAGGACATAGAGAATGGCTAATTTCTGATGCTGTGATTGTATCTCTTTGTTCTCCTCTTTTACTGGTCATTATCTCTCTCAGAAGAGTCTAGTAGAAGTACTTATCATCAGTGTGTGTGTGTGTGTGTGTGTGTGTGTGTGTGTGTGTGTGTGTGTGTGTGTGTGTGTGTGTGTGCGTGCGTGCGTGCGTGCGTGCGTGCGTGCGTGCGTGCGTGCGTGCGTGCGTGCGTGCGTGCGTGCGTGCGTGCGTGCGTGCGTGCGTGCGTGCGTGCGTGCGTGCGTGCGTGCGTGCGTGCGTGCGTGCGTGCGTGCGTGCGTGCGTGCGTGCGTGCGTGCGTGTGTGTGATTAAGCTGGCCTCAGGATATCACAAACCCAATCAGGACCCATCTGGCTTAAAGGCCAGTGTGCACTTGAGAATTAAAACATTGGGCTGAGTGTTCTTTTCCCTGCCAGCATCAGTGGAGGAAGACTGTGAAACAGCACAGCAGGTGCGTGGAAATAAGGATATGTGAAGTTCTGGCAATTTTGCTCATCAGTTCTCTCTCTTTTAGGCTCTTAGCTTTGTAGGTTGCACTTTTCACAAGAGTAAAACACTTTGGGGTCCATATTTCTTTTTAATGAGCCTCTCTTCTCCTTCCTCAAAATGTGATCAGGGAATCTGACTTATTACAGTATCTGGCAAACTTCCCTGATAACTGTCCATCAGCTCTGTTACAATATGTATTGTAAGAGAAATGCTCAACAAATGTTTGTCTTTAATTAATTGGGCACTATGTTATGTACTATTTTTCAGTCACTAATACTCATGAGGTTTGCATTTATTTAAACTAAAGTACAGCAAAATTGAAAGATAGTATTTTTATTTTATTTTAGTATATTTAAAAAGTTTTAGCAGTCTTCAGTCTTATAATGCGTATTTGGTTATTATATAATGCGGTTAGTATATCTGGAAAAAACCAAAAACATTAAATATATTTAAAGAAAAAAGTTAGTATATCTGGAAAAAACAAAAACATTAAATATATATATAAAGAGAAAAGTTATTATATCTGGAAAAAACCAAAAACATTAAATATATATATAAAGAAAAAAGTTATTATATCTGGAAAAAACCAAAAACATTAAATATATATAAAGAACAAAGTTATTATATCTAAAAAAAAAAAAAAAACATTAAATATATACAAAGAACAAAGTTATTATATCTGGAAAAAAAACAAAACATTAAATATATATAAAGAAAAGTTATTATATCTGAAAAAAAACAAAAACATTAAATATATATGAAGAAAAGTTATTATATCTAAAAAAAAAAACATTAAATATATATAAAAAACTAAGTTATTATATCTAAAAAAACATTAAATATATACAAAGAACAAAGTTATTATATCTGGAAAAAAAACATTAAATAAATATAAAGAACAAAGTTATTATATCTGGAAAAAAACAAAACATTAAATATATATAAAGAAAAGTTATTATATCTAAAAAAAAACATTAAATATATATAAAAAACAAAGTTATTATATCTAAAAAAACCATTAAATATATATAAAGAGAAAAGTTATTATATCTGGAAAAAACCAAAAACATTAAATATATATAAAGAAAAAAGTTATTATATCTGGAAAAAAACAAAAACATTAAATATATACAAAGAAAAAAGTTATTATATCTAAAAAAAAAAACATTAAATATATATAAAGAACAAAGTTATTATATCTAAAAAAAAACATTAAATATATACAAAGAACAAAGTTATTATATCTGGAAAAAAACAAAACATTAAATATATATAAAGAAAAGTTATTATATCTGAAAAAAAACAAAAACATTAAATATATATGAAGAAAAGTTATTATATCTAAAAAAAAACATTAAATATATATAAAAAACAAAGTTATTATATCTAAAAAAAACATTAAATATATATAAAGAACAAAGTTATTATATCTAAAAAAAACATTAAATATATATAAAGAAAAGTTATTATATCTGAAAAAAACAAAAACATTAAATATATATAAAGAAAAGTTATTATATCTGGAAAAAAAACAAAACATTAAATATATATAAAGAACAAAGTTATTATATCTAAAAAAAAACATTAAATATATATAAAGAACAAAGTTATTATATCTGGAAAAAAAACAAATCATTAAATATATATAAAGAGAAAAGTTATTATATCTGGAAAAAAACAAAAACATTAAATATATACAAAGAAAAAAGTTATTATATCTGGAAAAAACCAAAAACATTAAATATATATAAAGAACAAAGTTATTATATCTGGAAAAAACCCAAAACATTAAATATATATAAAGAACAAAGTTATTATATCTGGAAAAAACCAAAAACATTAAATATATATATAAAGAAAAAAGTTATTATATCTGGAAAAAACCAAAACATTAAATATATATATAAAGAAAAAGTTATTATATCTGGAAAAAACCAAAACATTAAATATATACAAAGAAAAAGTTATTATATCTGAAAAAACCAAAACATTAAATATAAATAAAGAAAAAGTTATTATATCTGGAAAAAACCAAAACATTAAATATATATAAAGAAAAATTATTATATCTGGAAAAAACCAAAACATTAAATATATATATAAAGAAAAAGTTATTATATCTGAAAAAACCAAAACATTAAATATATATAAAGAAAAAGTTATTATATCTGGAAAAAAACAAAACATTAAATATATATAAAGAAAAAGTTATTATATCTGGAAAAAACCAAAAACATTAAATATATATAAAGAAAAAGTTATTATATCTGGAAAAAACCAAAAACATTAAATATATATAAAGAAAAAGTTATTATATCTGGAAAAAAACAAAACATTAAATAAATATATATAAAGAAAAAAGTTATTATATTTGGAAAAAACCAAAAACATTAAATATATATAAGAAAAAAGTTATTATATCTGGAAAAAACAAAAGCATTAAATATATATAAAGAAAAAGTTATTATATCTGGAAAAAAACAAAAACATTAAATATATATGAAGAACAAAGTTATTATATCTGAAAAAAAAACATTAAATATATATAAAATATATATAAAGGAAAAAGTTATTATATCTGGAAAAAACAAAAACATTAAATATGTATAAAGGAAAAAAGTATTATATCTGGAAAAAAACAAAAACATTAAATATATATAAAGAACAAAGTTATTATATCTGAAAAAAAAAAACATTAAATATATATAAAGAACAAAGTTATTATATCTGAAAAAAAAACATTAAATATATATAAAGAACAAAGTTATTATATCTGAAAAAAAAAACATTAAATATATATAAAGAACAAAGTTATTATATCTGAAAAAAAAAACATTAAATATATATAAAGAACAAAGTTATTATATCTGAAAAAAAAACATTAAATATATATAAAATATATATAAAGGAAAAAGTTATTATATCTGGAAAAAACAAAAACATTAATTATATATAAAGGAAAAAAGTATTATATCTGGAAAAAAACAAAAACATTAAATATATATAAAGAAAACAGTTGGAATCAGTACAATAACTTTGTTTTATTTTTTTTATTAGCTTTGCTTTTTGTTTTTGAACGTGTGCATTAGTATCCATTACATACTCTATTTTGAATATCATTTAAACCAAAGGAGTACTTAGTAATGTCTTTAAGGGCTTGGTTGCTTTGTACAATGCATTTAAATGAAAGAAATGGCATTCATTTGGGACTCAAAAACAGTCCATTCCTGAAATGAAGAGTGGATTTTAATTTATGTTAATTACTGTATGCCATCTGTGCTTGTGAATTTTTAAGCACCAATTGACCTGTAAGTGGCTGTAAAAGAGCCCACTGTGGTTCACATGTGTACCTGACACCATGAAGGACTCAATCACTTCATCTGAGCTTGAAGGAAAATGCAAAGCCTGTCCAAAGGTTAACCAATGGCTAATAAAGGTGACGCTGTTTTGTTCAATATGAAGTGATTAGAGGATCGATTCATTAAGGTCCTGTGTAAAAAGCCAGAGCAGGCATGCAAACCTTGAGCATTATTTCAAAATTACCGAATCATCTATTGTTGTAATTAAAACCAGGACAGTGGAGCCATTTCATTTCCATGTTAACAAGGGCACAGCTGTGCCTCATTCCTTTCCTGGCACATAGTAGTTCATACTGAAAACTGAGGAATTCGCTGCAATTGGTTACTACATTTCAACTAAATGAATGTTTTTTCACTGGTCCTATACATGAGTTCTGCTGGACTACAGACAACTGATTCATTCATAGAGATGAAACCAGCACAGATCAAAACAAATCAGAACAAATTAGACAAAATAAGACAGGGAGAAAAATCATTTTTGATAGAGATGAAAGAGTCTAAAATGATGTGGTAAATGTAATTTATTTGTCTTTCTTTCTTTCTTTCTTTCTTTCTTTCTTTCTTTCTTTCTTTCTTTCTTTCTTTCTTTCTTTCTTTCTTTCTTTCTTTCTTTCTTTCTTTCTTTCTTTCTTTCTTTCCTTTATGCGTTTTTATTCTTATTTTAATGTATTATTTTGTCAAATGATTTGATGATATGATATATAAGATGATATATAAGAACAATAATAATAATAAATTGCAACTATATAGGCGACCTGATGGCTATAGTGGCTATATCGCCTCACAGCAAGAAGGTCACTGGTTCGAGCCCCGGCTGGGTCAGTTGGCATTTCTGTGTGGAGTTTGTATGTTCTCCCCATGTTGGCGTGGGTTTCCTCGTGCTCCAGTTTCCCCCACAGTCTAAAGACATGTGCTATAGGTGAATTGAATAAGCTAAATTGGCCGTAGTGTATGAATGCAAGAGTGTATGGATGTTTCCCAGTGATGGGTTGCAGCTGGAAGGGCATCCGCTGCATAAAACATATGCTTGATTAGTTGGCGGTTCATTCCGCTGTAGCGACCCCTGATAAATAAAGGGACTAAGCCGAAAAGAAAATGAATGAATGAATGAATGCAACTATATAATTATAACATGAATATATATTACTTAGTTCAAACATTAATGAGAAGTAAGATACTGCTTGAGGAAATCCTCAATTTTTTTTAATTATCATGTATTCTGAGAAATATATAATGCATTTGTTTTTTTTGTGCAAGTGAGAAAGTACACTGTTGCATAAATCAAACTCTAACTTACGTCTTATATATGTACATATATTTAAATAAATCATCCAAACAAATTGTGGAGGCCAGTACTTTTTTTGCTGAATGCAAAGTATTAACATAAAATGATTTATTATTATTATTATGTATTTTTAATTGATTAACGTGCGTAACATTTGGTATTTTTGTTTAACATTTTTGTTAATAAAGCAAAATCTTCCCAAAATCTTTCTAAGTTCTGTCATTTACAGTTGAAGTCAGAATTATTAGCCCCCTTGAATTACTACCCCCCCCCCACTAACCACCCCCCCCCCCCCCCCCCCCCCCCCCCCCGGTTATTTTTTCTCCAAATTCAGTTAAACGGAGAGAAGATTTTTAAAAATAACAGTTTTAATAACTCATATCTAAGAACTTATTTATTTTATCTTTGCCATGATGAAAGTAAATAATAATTGACTAGATATTTTTCAAGACACTTCTATACAGCTTAAAGTGACATTCAAAGGCTTAACTAAGTTAATTAGGTGACATTTAAAGGCTTAACTAGGTTAATTAGGTTAACTAGGCAGGTTAGGGTAATTAGGCAAGTTTTTGTATAAAGAAAAAAAATAGCTTAAATTGGCTAATGATTTTGACCTTACAATGGATTTTAAAAAATTAAAAACTGCTTTTATTCTAGCCGAAATAAACCAAATAAGACTTTCTCCAGAAGAAAAAATATTATCAGACATACTGTGAAAATTTTCTTGCTCTGTTAAACATCATTTGGGAAATATTTAAAAAAGAAAAAAAAAAAAAATAGAAAGGGGGGCTAATAATTCTGACTTCAACTGTATGTCTGTCCGTTCTTTATGGTTCTAATGGTTATATATATTTAATATAGTAAAAATACTATATGTTTTTTGAGATGACTGAATATTTAAGAAGCTTCTTCGTGACCTTTGCTTTCACATGCTGTACTGTACAAACATACTCATTCCATTACAAACCAAATCCATACAACACACACAAACGTTCATATGAAAATCATAAATTTTAGTTGGAGATGCAGAAACATGGAAATAAGAAATGCAAGGCACAGTATAGTAATGTACAGAATACTTCAAAGTACACTGCTAACAATTTTTGTAAATTACACAGTATTTAACTGTAATATGAACTGTAGTTTACTGTAGGACAGTTGTGCATTGTTACTATTTAAAGTTGCATTGTGAAAATTTACTTTACAGTAAAGGCATACAATACTGTAAATACATATACAGCAAGATAAATGGTGCTATAAATGAAAATTTGGTAGTTTTGCTGTAATTGATTTACAGTAAGTTACTGTAGATTCTACAGGAAATCATTAACAGTGCAGTAGAAATCCATCAGCAGTATTTGTTATAAAAAGATGTGAAATACATTCAGGGAATGCACAATGTTACCACCTAGACTGAATATAGTCGGCAGCTTTGTTTTCTTTATTTAACCAATTAAGATACTGGAGATAGGCAATTTATCATGCCTGAAGCAGAAAATAAACATTTATCGTAATTCAGTTTAACACAAAAAGAGATGTCCTTGCTGCTTTTTTTTCTGTTTAGTGGAATTAAAGGTTAAAAATTGCATAAAAGTAATCTGCTGTATTTCAAGCCTTCTGAAATGATACACTAGCCTATAATGTGATGAACAGATAGATGGCTGTAACCCTTACAAAATCTCTCTGAACCCACAGCCTACCAAAAGCAACCCAAAATATAAAAATAATTGACTCTGTTATTTAAAATGAATTACCCTGAGTGATTCTTCTTTCACATGCTATCAATTCTCTCTGTTCCTCCACCTACAGCAACTATCACAATAAATTCATATGGTGTTGGGGGTGTTATAATAATGTGACAAATGCATGATTTATTTAAAGAAATGCTTTGCCCAAAAAATAAAATAATCGATATAGATGTTGCACTTACAACTTATATAGGTCAATAAGGCATTTTCCTTTTTGATTAACACAGCTGTATTCAATTGTATCCTGACTCCTCCCAGCTTTGTAATGGCACTGAATGGTGCTCAAATTATAAAAGGAATCCACTGATGGATGGATGCACTTTTTGAAACTTCAAAAACTTAGGCACCAGTGTACCATTCACTGCATTTAGAATGTTGGTATTATTCAAAGGTGCCAGAGAGTGCATTGATACACTAAGTTAAATTGTTTTAGGCTTCTGTACGTACTAAAATTACCTAGAAATTGTTTTACAAGTTCATTTAAAATGCTTATGAATTAGCCCTAATACAGCATGATATGGTCTTGACTGAATTGGTAGAAAGGTTTATTGTAGCTAGAAGGAGTGAGTTAGCAGCTGTCTTTATGCCACCAGAGAATACAAGTTTATTTTTTCAGTTGTGGATTAAATATAGGCTAAATTATTTTTATACTCAACAAAAGGGGCCAATAGAGATGTATTAGAGTTGTATTTTGAGGTTTAAATGTAAATGAATGTATATTAATATCTACCTCCTCATAAGCCGGTGAGTTTTGGATGTCTACTGTTTATCCTGTCTCTCCAGAAAAATCACATTAAGAGCTGAGTGATATGACACGTAGCATAAAATTGCATTAAAGACATGTTTTCTGCAGTTTACATGTGTTGCCTCATTAAAAAAAAACATATGCAGCAAAGTTCACAATCCGCTTGTTAAGTCGTGATGTATTGGTGACATATATGGAATACTGTTTCTAGGTCCAAGCCGCCACTCATTTGAATTGAGAAAATATTTGTTTATGGTTTTTTAGTCCTATCACACATTAAAGTGAATTTTATATGAAATCATAGTGTACACAACAGTCTCTGGACTTCACAAATACCAAAATTTTAACAATTTATAAAAAATTTATCATTTTCTGGCTATCGGACATTAGACATGAATGTATATATTGCGATCGTGATTTTCGAAAGTATTACATCGTTTGTAAACGTTTATTATTACCATTTGATGAGTCTCTCCATATATATATATATTTTTTGTCAAATAAGTTTTTTATTTGGTCGTTGAATAGACTTACAATAATCACAAATTCCATGATAGCTTTCTGATATGCATATACTTACAAAAACAAAACAAAACAAAAACAAACACCCCAAGCCCAGCCTGTAAGTATACAATTCAGTGATAATAAAACCAACTTTTTAGTTACAATGCATTGCTTTAGGGAGAAGAATTCCCAATAAAGTGACAAAAGATAGGGCCCCAAATCTTCTGAAATTGTCCAATGTTGCCTTTTAAAAGATATCTGGTTCGTTCCAAGTGCAAAGTAGACATCAATTCTTCAAGCCATAGTTTAGCAGTTGGAGGATAAACATTTTTCACATGTTTATCAGTACAGTAATAGCAGCTTTTTGTCTGTAATCAAACAATATACGTGACGTTACACTTAACAACGGATATACATGTTAGACAAAAAAAAAAAAAATACATTTTAAAAAGACCTCATGCCTCTTTGAGGTGATATTGAAAAAATTTTAACCTTCCCCGAATTTTGCATTCTGACATGCTGTAAAAGCTGCCTGCTTCACAGAACTACCTTATACTTACTCATCATTAGAGTCTATCCCATTTTCAAAATAAGAGTCCGACATACAAAATATAATACAAGCTTAGATAGACTTAAAAATAATGGGGGGGGGGGGGGGGATCATTGTTGTAATCTCAGTAGGAAAGTTTGTGGCCAATGAAAAACTGTTTGGGGCATGTATATTAATAATCTGTAAGGATCGTTAGAGTATGTGATTTGTTCAGGTGGCCTGTTTTTCATCTGGATTTTACATTCAAAGGGATTACATGAGAATGTATATATACAGATTTTCATTCTATGGCACCTTTATTATATAGTCAAGGCCCTGGTATACTTCAAATGAAATCAAAGAATGAAACTGGAATTATGTAATTGTGAACAAAATCCAGCATAAGCAAAGTTGTTTTTGAGTTTGTTTAAGCTAGAAATAGTTAAGCTTCGAAATAGCTCATCAAAACAAACATTTGGAGGAGTTCGTTTTGACTCCTAAACACCTTTAAGCTGTCATTTGTCCATGGCGATTATACAATCAGTTGGCGTGTTCTGGAACTCTGCCTTCTTTGAACTGTGATTCCTTCCTATCCTTCTTCTCTATGTCTTCAGTGTCTGCGTCAAATAAAAAAAAAACACGTGACAAACTGTTGTAGAAGACTGTTTGTTAGATCTTTATGAAACTGATCTTCTCTCCCAGCTGCCATTGTTGTATTTAGGGGAGAACCACCTACTACAGTGCCTCACTCAGCCTTTACAAACGTCTTTTTGCCCTCAAACAAACAATGACCTATACTCTGATTTTGTCTAGAAAAAGAATGGTATACACAAATACGATGTCTTGAGGGTGTTTAAAATGAGACTTTCCACAGTGGAATGAACCCTCAATAACTCTGTTTTTCCAGCCTATGCCCTTCCTACCGTAACCCAGCCCTGAGAGTTCTATTCACCTTTATTTCTATAGCGCTTTTACAATGTATATTGTGTCAAAGCAGCTTCACATAGAAGATTATAGTGATCTGAAACAGTGTCAGTTCCGTTTTCAGAGTTTAAGTTCAGTTCTGTTTAGCTCAGTTCAATGTGGTTTAATATTCACTGCTGAGAGTCCAAACACTAAAGAGAAAATCAAGCGATGCGCAGCTCTACAAGTCCCGAACCATGCAAGCCAGCAGCAACAGCGGCGAGGAAAAAACTTCACCAATTGGCGAAAGTGAAGGATAAAAAACCTCAAGAGAAACCAGGCTCAGTTGGGCACGACCATTTCTCCTATGGCCAAATGTCTTGTGCAGAGCTGCAGTCGAGGCGCCGGATGCTGGAGAACGCTAGCTGTCAGCGATGACCCGTCTGTCCCTGAAGCATCACAGGAATCAGTCTCATGCTCTCCACTCCTCCATGACCACCACAGCAGCTGCTCAGGATACGGCCTGGTCCAGGATTATGGTCTAGTTCACTACAGTGACTCCTGAAACCCCCAGTGCTGAGAAACACACACACTCTCTCATTCTCAATCACACTCACACATATTAAGGCCAGTTACTTTATACCAATTCACCAACCGCATGTCTTTGAACTTGGTAGGGAACCAAAGAAAACCCATGCAAACACTAGGAGAACATTGCAAAGTCCACACAATATGACTTGATCCAGGGACCTTTTTGCTACGAGTAACACAAACTTTTAAATATTAAATTTTTAAATGAGCATTAAAATAAATTGATTTCATTTTAATCAATTATGAGATGAACGACATCAACTAAAATCATGCCTTTTTTGTTTTTTTATGCATGCTGATAGTGGTTTCTTGAATCGTGTAGCCCTAAATTACTTTAACGGTCGTTTTATATTCTTGAAATGACACCTACTATAAAAATAAATAATAGACCTTAAAGCTTAATAATAATGGGCATGATAAAGTAGAGCATTCAGCTGGGATAACATCATAAATGAACTACTGATGCTGTGAAGATGTTGTAAATCCTCGACAAGAGGCCATAAGTGAACGAAGGGTTTTAAAATCATGATGACAACAGCAGTTAACAGTAGCAGCCTCACCGCATATCCATCTTTCTTGATTCAGGAAGTGCAAGCATACAACAGTGTGTTAGATATCTAATCATGTCCAATGTTGTTAACCCTATTCACAACACACGCTCGAAATACATGCTCCAGCCCACATTTTTGTGACACCACTAAAATGTACCGCATCATATGTTTGACTACAGTTATACAATTCTGTAAATACTATTACAGTAAGATAAATGGTGCTGTAAATGTAAATACAGTTCATTTGCTGTTATTGATTTACAGTAAGTTACTGGCGAACTGCTTCCAGTAAGTTACTGTAGATTCTACAGGAAATTGTTAACAATGAACTGTATTTACATTTACAGCACCATTTATCTTACTGTAATAGTATTTACAGAATTGTATGTATATATTTACTGTAAAAATATACAGCAAGTTTCACAATGCAGCTTTAAAATACAGTAACATACTGCATAACTGTCCTGCAGTAAATACTGTAAAAAAAATGTAACAATTGTTAACAGTGTAGGTAAAATGAACTCTATGATGCTAATAACTTATGTTCCTTTTCATATTGATGATATTTACAGGGACATATAAAGGATTATTTTGATGCAGTTCTTTGAACATCACCAAATAAATACTACAAAACAACTTATTGTTGTCTGTCATTTGTAATTGAATATGCTTACATCACCTGTCAGTCTCCATATGGACAACATTTCCACCGAGGTTTGCTTTGTAGCTCACTTTGTACATTGTTGTGTGATGAGTGCTTGAGCTTGGTTTAGCATGGTTTCACTAATAAGATGTCCACAATGTTACATCAAGGTAAAACTTTGTGACTTTCTCTTACATTTGCTTTCGAAAACTCTATTGGTTGGCTATAAAGATGGTTTAGGTCAGGTTTTTAAGGGTTTAGACCCCACCTTCTCTGGGACATGTACAAAAAGGGACACATGTAAATGTGTAATACAAAATGTGACACATACAGGGCTTGAAATTAACCTTTTTTCTTTGTAGCACTTTACAGTGAATGGCTCTAGACATAGCAGACTTTAACCCAACGTAAGTCTTTTATCCACTCATCGAAAAGTGTAAACGGTGGATTAACATTCACCACATCATCTGGAAATCTGTCAGTGTTGTTTTCATTTTCTCATTTTCAGTGCTTTACATTTCCGGGGTTGTAGCTCCCTGTCATCTGAAGTCAGAAGGCATTAACTGAGTGATTGACAGCTGATATTGACCAATCCATTTGTATATAGTTCTAAAGCAGTGGGCCAATCAGATAAGCGCGAAGGCAGGGCAAGCAATGTGGGCTTTGTTTAGCAAGTTGACATGACAACAGTTTTAAACTATTCCTGAGCACTGTGACTGTTTCTCAATACCATGTATGCAAAGTTCGAACTTGCATCCTTAGAAGTTCACTTACTAAGTTCAGACTTGAAAGAACAAACTACAGAGGACGCGAGGACACAAGTCGGGTACTTCTTTAAATGGAACAGCAGTGAGGTTGCTTACAGTACCTCACCACGAATTCATCGGTTTCACTGTACATTAAAAATAAAATGATTTAATTATACAAAGCACAGCCTTATAATTAATATTATATTAATATTACAAATCTATATTTTTAATTTAAGAAAATGTAAACATGAATCACTATAAATGTAAAGTGAAATGCGTTATTATACTTGTGTCTTTGATTATCAGATTTAATAAACTACAATGGACATTATGCAAGTATAAAGTACAAGAAGTACACAATGAGAAATAAAGATAACCTTAAGCAATTTGGTAAACAAAGACAAACCTCGTACAACACGATAGCGTAATTAAACACAATTAGAAAACGTAACAATATAACACTGCCAAAATAACACACCTGATAACAAATAATAGATTTATATGACCAAAATCTGTCCGTTAGATATGCACAAAATGTTTTAAACATCATGTTTTAACTACAATGGAAAGATGAGATCCAGTGGTACATCCGTAATGGACTGGCAGATGTAAAGCTGCTCTCGGCAGGGGAGGTGATGACGAAGCTCCCGCTGACAGGCTGGGGGTCAGAGTCCGCATAAGCTGAGGCACATCGCTAAAGACGTGCTATCTTTATAAATAAACTGCTGATTCCAGTTTAAAACAACTACATTCTCCCCTGAAAAACTCTTAAAACTTTAATTTGTTACACAACAGAGGAGTATTTTTAAAACCGTGCGGGTGTTCTCCTCTGCCATTAGCTTTCGCTGGTTACGCTGCAATGCATTATGGGATACCTGTGTTTTGTAAGTTCGCACAAGTCTTCTCTCAACGCATCCTTGGCAAAAGGGGTGAAGCAAGTACACATCCGGGAATTTTATCTGTACTTGGCAAGATGTGAACTTGGAACAGTACTTCGCCTACAGTAGATGACGTTTCACAAGGACACAAGAATGCAAATACAGACACGAACGCATATTGAGAAACAGCCTGTGTTTCACATTTCAGGTGCAAAGATGCATTTTGCCTGAATGTCTCCTAAATCCATGCATGCGGTGAACATGAAAATAAAAACTGATCACTCTGCAACAATTATATGCACTCGCAGAAATGCTTCCAAACATATTTTGATGTTGCATAGATAAAATTTCAGGCACATATGCAACCAAAACGGTTGCAACTTCGAGCCCTGATATACCAAAAATGTAAGCAAAGTGGTGTATTTTAGATTTGCAAAAATAAAGACAGCGCCCTCTAGTGGATTTGTTATCTGAAATCTGCAGAAAAATATACCCAAAGTATTTAACATTTTGCAAAAATATAAGCTGAGGCATGAACTTTTTAATGAGCCTGGGTTGCCATTTCCTTAGTCTAAGTTTAGCTGATGCTGTCTTTTATGCGAGCAGAAAAACACTGCTGAAAAGATGAAGACAAGTAAAGGCCTCAGGCATGAAGAGTTGGCACAGAGAGCTGTTTGTGTTTCATTATGTGTAAATGAAGCTGCTGAATTGGTTTCATTTACTTCAGGATCTTTACATTCTGTTTGCTAGATTGCAAAGGTGACTAGATAAAAGTTGTGTGAACTCCCTCTGTCTTTCACGTCCTGAAGTGCTAAAACTCTTTATTCGGGCCTTTTATGTGTTGAGTGACTTCGCGATATTTCAAAATAAGCACTTTGTTGCTTTCATGTACTCAGGAAGGCTTGTGGCAGATTTGCTCGGGCCCATTAAGGGTTGCTGTTAAATTGCAGTGTTGTCAAAGCCTCCAGACTAAACAGAGCTTATTGTTAAAGTCTGCCCCGCCAACCCAGCCTTTAGCTACACAAACCCACTCAAAGTGCAGAGCTGTTTATTCCAAGCTTAAACTTCATATGCATGGGTATCTCATCGCCTAAACGGAAGGCCTTTTTTTATCTTTGCACTGTATAAAATGATTAGTTGACTTTACCTAAAATAAATGAGTAAACCATTGCCGTAAATTGTTTATGTCCATAATTATAAAAATTCAGTTAAATCGACTTAACAGTTTCAAGATGCAATGTTTACTCACTTGTTCGAGTAAAATCAGCTTGTCGCTTTTAAGGCAGGTAGAGTAAATAATCAATTTTTTAGAGTTTAAAGAAAGTCCTTGAAGATGGTTTTCATAGTGATTAGAGTTACCTTGTTTGTGGTACGTCTGCTCTGTGTAAACTAATTTGTAAATCACGCTGGTATAAGAAAAACAAGTGTGATTTCAATTAGCCTTTAGTCTTGCAGTGTACTTAGTTGTAGCACAAGTACTGTACTGAGTTGTATTTGTTTTGAGTTGTATTTACATTCTAGCTGTGTTTCCAATCAAATTTATGATTTTAATTAGAAAAATTGTAATAACATTCATTCATTCATTTTCCTTTGGCTTAGTTCCTTATTTATCAGGGGTCGCCACAGCGGAATGAACCGTTAACTATTCTGGCACATGTATTTTCTGTCTCGTGTTAAAGACCACAAACTAGTACAATGCAAGAAATGCCAGTGGAGAAAAATCAAACAGACAATTCCGTCTAATTTACAGCAAAATTTAATTCTCTCCACAAAAAGAAATGAGTCTTTGAGTAACATACAGTATTAGATTTTTTAAAATTTAAATTAGATTAGATTCAACTTTATTGTCATTACACATGTACAAGTACAAGGCAACGAAATGCAGTTTAGGTCTAACCAGCAATGCAATAGCAGCAAGTGCAGGATACAGGTATAAGTTATAAAGTGCAGTTATAGAAAAACTATGGTAATACTTACAGATGGATGTACTATGAACATTATATACAGGTTGTATTAGCTATGAACAGATTTACAAAATATGGGCTATTATTGCTTTCTCTTCAGACAGCATCTTTTATCACCACTGAATCTGTAAAATTTTTGGTGAAATAGAAGTTTTTGACTGATTTATTTTGATTATGAAATAATTAATATGCTGTTAATCATTTTATTTTATGCAAAGCGATAAGCGATATAAAGTGAAGAAATTTCAATCATCTAAATGAGTGTTGATCTGTCTTTGGTGGAAAGACTGGCTGATTACATTGAAATGTTTCTACAATACAGTATGTTGTTAAATTTGTTTTAAATGAATGTTTTCATGTAAAAACTATATGAATGGGGCAACGCAGTGACACAGTAGGTAGTGCTGTCGCCTCACAGCAAGAAAGTCGCTGGTTCGAGCCTCGGCTGGGTCAGTTGGCGTTTCTGTGTGGAGTTTGCATGTTCTCCCTGCGTTCGCTTGGGTTTCCTCCGGGTGCTCTGGTTTCCCCCACAGTCCAAAGACATGCGGTACAGGTGAATTGGATAGGCTAAACTGTCCATAGTGTATGTATGTGTGTGAATGAGTGTGTATGGATTTCCCAGTGATGGGTTGCGGCTGAAAAGGCATCCGCTGCGTAAAACATACGCTGGATAAGTTGGTGGTTCATTCCGCTGTGGCAACCCCAGATTAATAAAGGGACTAAGCTGAAAAGAAAATGAATGAATGAATAAACTATATGAATGCTATATTTGCATACGGGGTCATTTATCCGGACCTGACGAGCAGCCATGTCATCAAGCTCTGAGATCATAAAAATGCTCTGAGATCATTAATATGCACGCCTCAGGCTGCGTTTTATAAGCAACAACGTTTTATAGTAATACAACAATGATCAATTCCCTCCTTTAGTTATATTTAAGCATACATTTCAATTACTGTGTATGTGGGACTTCAGTTTTGAAAACGCGAGCGCTAGTTTGTTTATTGTGCGTTAAATAGGATCACTGATTCTACGCTCTTTGCTTTAACTGTAGCTTTAAAATACAACGCGATAATGTTACACATCTGTCACTCTCTTTTGTCAAGTTTATTTATAATTTAGCCATTATCCATACCAGATCGGATGAGCAAAATAGGTTAACGTTACTCTGATTGGGTTTATATTTGTCCGTGTTCAGCGTAGATCATGCTGTGTGTGTGTGTGTGTGTGTGTGTGTGTGTGTGTGTGTGTATGTGTGTGTGCGTGTGCGTTGATTTTCTCATTAATATTGATGAGACCAGCCATATATGGTCAATCATGGACCTTTTCAGGGTGTCCGCGGGGTCTTAAAAAGTATTAAAAGTTAATAAATCAATTGTGAGAAAATTAAGGCCTTTAAAAGATATTACAATGTCTTAATTCCATTTTTACGAAGTCTTGCATTTTCTTCAAGCGTTGTCCAAAGTGTTTGACTCCAAAAAAGCATAAATATATTTATTTTCATTGTTTGGTCCAGGTCGGGTGCGTCTGGCCAAGCTTCTCTGTCCAGGTAATGTCATGTAATTTGCGACAAACACGGGAAGTTGATGTGACGCTCTCCACATGTAGCGAAACTATAGAGCAGGGCTTTTCAATTGGCGGCCTCCGAGGCAATTTGTTCCGGCCCTCCAAATAGTGTGACCAAGACATCAAAAATAATTTAGTTCAGTGAAAACCGGCCGCCTTATTCTTCAATGCGGAAGTCCGCTCGTTTTTGCGATTGTTTTAGAACTTCCGATTTAGCTGCCTATGGGAGAAATGACTAACAATAATAAACGGCAGAAAATGGTCAAACTACTTACTGTACAAACAAGTGTTTGCATGACTATACAGACAAAGTAGAATAATATAATAAGAAAATATCAGTTTGCAACACCAAGCAGCAAAACGAGCTGTTTTTAACATCTAAAAATGAATGGAAGTGAATGAGACCGGAAGTCTCGAGCTAAAATGATTGAAATGGCTGCGCCCGCTCGTACACAGAGAATAATGTGAATAGTTATTAAGTGACGTGCGTCTGTTCAATACAGCAGGAGCTGCAGTTAAAGGCTGCACAGAGCGTGAGTCACCTGACATTAAACGAGTGAGTGGTGCGAGCAGCCGAAACCATGTGGATACTTAAGCTTAAAGGCTTCTCAACGTCGCGTTTCTGTTGCACGGATTGAAAATGCTGCAACTAAACAAAGTTATGCCAATTGTGCGCTAGTTTAAAGTTCCAAGCTACACTAAGGCTAATACGGACACACACTGGATTAACTATCGCAGCAAGTTCGTTATTTTCAATATTTCCAATATTAGAATGTATGCCAATATGTGTGTGCAAGCAGAGCGATGCGCTCACACCTTTCAGACGCACCGAGTAGAAAACATCTACAGTTGTGCATGGCTTTCAGTGCAAAGTAAACAAATAGAACGTTAGACAAATTATTACAAATTATTAAAATGATTATGGATGTATGAAAGCAGATGATAACAACAGTTAATTTAAATATTTTCCTAATTTAATGCTTAAATTTAAATTAGACATGATTATTCTTCAGACTATAATTGCACAACAAAAATCTATAATTGTTGCAACCATAATTGTTACGCATTTTAAATCATAGCATATGAATGTGTCTGAAAGTAGAAGAAGCCTACTTAATCAATGCACTGCTTTTGTTGTGCTCTAAAATACATTAGAATTTTTGTAAAAAAAAAAAAAAAAAAGAGGCCACATTGTGCAATGCAGTGATGTTATGTAGTTTCAAATACAATATATTAACATTTCAATGTAGAAAAATACAACATATGGGCTCTTATATGCTGTTGTCATCACTCATATTGCAAGTCATATCTCTCCGACCCGTCATTTGGGATGCTTTTCATGAACTGGCCCCCATGACAAACTAACTGAATAGCCCTGTCATAGAGCAAAACAGATGGCAAAATGGGATAATACAAGTTTGTGTACTCCTGGTTGGAGAAAGACGAGTTTAAACTGTCTGAAGCCTGTCGCTGAAAACAACTGCGTAATTTATTCTTTCAAGCTTTGTTTCTTCCAAGCTTATCTAAGTTCTGTTGCAAGGTTGTGCTCCGTTCATTTGTTTAACTACAACTGTTTATTAGCAACTGTTTATCAACAACTGTTTATTAAGTTACAGGTTTGATCCTGATTAGAACCTGAAGTGGCAACGAGGTCTTAAAATATTCTGAGAAGGTCTTTGAAAAGTCTTGAAAAGATATTGAAATAACCTTTAGGATTCCTGCATATACCTTGCTTTTGATTCTATGGGTATTATATGGAGTATTAAATTACATTATAAAACCATTTCTGGAGATTTTTGCAACTTTCCAAAGCAATACACCTACTATGTAGATATCAGATAACAATTTAACTTAATAAACCAATGCAGTATATGACACCTTTAATTGGTTTCACTGCATTTAAATTTGATTTAGTATTTTCACATATCACCCAAATTATTAAGTATCTTGAGTATCAACTGTCTTACTGTGTACAATGCAGAATCTCAGCGGCAGTGTGTTTTTCAGGAACTGATATAAAGTCTATCTCATATAAATAATTTGTGTTTAGATTATGGTAAGGTTAAGATTCTGTAGAGCAGTGGTTCTCAAACTTTTTTCATCAAGTACCACCTCAGAAAAAAATGTCTCTCCAAGTACCACCACAATGACGAGGCAGATTAATTCCTATTATTAAGAATATTTAGTATTGTCAGCCACTTTAAACATTACACATAGTTTGAACATTAACATTGTACTGTGCTTATAGGTTAAAAAAAACTAAATAAAAAGTCAACGTTTAAAATGTTCTTTTAAAAGTTTATTAAAAATGGTTGGCTAGTGTTCTTAAAGTAAAAAGAAAAGTGCTGTTCTTAGATGTAAAGTATTAACAAATAGTAGCCTATTCATCAAAACCTGGAAATGTTGCTTGGACCTCATAAATATAGGCTATATGTCATCATATTCATATATGAACCATTTGTGATAAATTTTAAAATATGTTGCATGTACACATGACATATTTGTATATCTTTAAAATCTAAACATTAACTTGTATTTAAATAAATTATTTTAAATTGCATATTTAGAAATTAGATCTGCTTACTGCGCATCCTTTACTGTACGTGTGTCAGAAAAGTGAGTGATTTTATGCATAAATACACTGCTTGACCAATTCATACGTGATTTATCCATTCATACATACGGAATTTCCATGATTTGAGATCTTTAGTGGACCATGGAGTTTGTGTAACCGCACACAGAGACTAACTTTGATTAGGCTATATTCTAGCTCCAAGCTTCAAGCAAAATAAAGTTGCTTGAGTTTATGTTCTGAGTCCCGCGACATTTGAATTACATCCAGATAAATAAGCCTAAATCTGAGGTAACAAATCAATGAAAAGCCACGCTGCTTTACAAAAAAAATAACTTTGTATATCGAAAACATGGATTATTTTACACAACTGTGAACACACATTTAACACATTTGTGATAACTATTTTACCAATGATGCAGCATAGGGAAATTCCTGAGTTGACAGTAATTGAAATGCCAGCACAACAGGACTGGTCTGCAAAATCGCTTCTCTAGCGTGGATCTGTTCTGCAGGTGCCTCTTTCTCTGGCTCTGCACCAAAGCGGGTTGATTTTTAGCATCTGATGACGTGATGAACTAAAGTAAATATTCTAAGCACACCGTTCGCTTCAGGGAACAGTCAGTGCTGATCACATCAGTGTAATCGATCACGTCAAAGGGTTAAAAGTGTGTTGTTGTTGTTTAAATATTTTTAATTATTCAGTATTTCTCTGCGTACCACTAGAAGGAAGCCCATGTACCACTAGTGGTACCCGTACCACAGTTTGAGAACCACTGCTTAAGAGGACAGCAAACTAAAATCACTGCTTATGAACTACACAATTCATCACCATTCATTATCAATCCTAATTCTAACACAATCTCTGGTCAAGCTTTCTTAATTGATAATATTATTAATAGTAATATTAATAGTAATCTAATAGTAATCGAAGACATTAGAAAGCTACTAAACAATTCCTTGGCCAAACACAGCAAGATCTCATTTCTTTGCTTCAAAACCAAACTTTGTTTTATTCTGGAACCAGCACAGTTGACAAAAGTGGGCAGGCACTGATGCTATTTAACAGAGGCTGTCTTGTCTTGGATTCAAATGCCTGCTTGTTTGTAAACAAATCGTGTGAGTCAGTTCTGTGAGGGCATTTAACCAAATCATTTAGATGACAGACTTCGGCTTGTGCATTTCAGAATGACTTTGAACAACATTTGAAAAACTGTTCGTTGAGATTGGTCCTTTTGTTAGTCTATTTATCCAGTTACATGATCTGACGAGGCACATTTGCATTTTTTTGTCTGGGTGCATCCATACATATCTGCATTGGCTCAAAAACTTATTAATTAAGTCACCTGGAGCGGCAAAGAAAGCTTTCCCAGAGTTTATCAAGATTCTTTGGATTCATCTTCAATGCCTCCTCCTTCAACTTACCCCAGACATGCTCATTAATGTTCATGTCTGGTGACTGGCCAATCCCGAAGCACCTTGACCTTCTTTCAGGAAATTTGATGTGAATGCAACCACAATTCATGATATTTATTTCACCAAACTTGACTGATTTCTGTGTGAATATTGGGTCTAAGCGGGTTCCATTAGGTCTTCTGCAGTATTTATGATGTTTGGGATGCAGTTCAACAGATGATTCATCAGAAAAATCTAGCTTCTGCCACTTTTCCAAATGATCAACTAGAAGTCAAGTTATTATTTGTTGCTCTTGCAACTGGAATCGATGACAAGACTTTTGTCAGGTAGTGTAAATTTGTAAAAACTAAAAAAGTGAACTTAATTCCTTCATGTTGTCTCAACACAAATCCAGTGTATGTATTTACATACAGGGCTCTCCAAATGTGGAAGTAAATACTGTAGACAGACCTTTATTGAAGATTATCGAAACAAAGAAGACAAGTGGATTAACTTGCACAGATGAAATTGTTCACCTCAGAATAACAACGTGCGCTAGCAAAATAAACGTAAATTTTGATTTCAGACCGACTTTAAAGCAGTGGTCCTCAACCCTTTTATGTTTATAAGGTTGTAGGTTGCTAGGACATCAGACGTTTTCTCAGAGGAAGACAAGCTGACAAAACATTGCTTTAACTCTGATACAAGTTTAATTATAGGGAAAATTACAAAGCACTGCAGTGTTTGGGTGTTCTGTGTTTTGGATAGTTAGTCTAACTCTTCTTGTCATGTGACTCGCGGTGCGTTCATGGGCTTCATTCAACTGTGTGCGTCTGGAATCACGCCACTCGTGCACGCACCTCCATTGGAAACAGCGAACTCTAGAAAAGACGCAGTATACTAACGCCCCCTAAAAAGCCATCGTCATTTGCGATCCCATCAGTTGATCTTCTTGCATAGACATGTTGGATTCACCTGATTTATTGATAAATGGTTTGCGGATCCAATCCTTGGCAGTTCATGGGTCCTTTACTGGGCCTTTTCCCTTTCGCAAAGAAACTTTCCGAAGACGTCTGTTTCTTACTCATTTCGCTGCTTGTGGGTTAAATTTGGGCACTCAAGAGACCGAGAGAATACTGTTCAAAATAAAAAAATCGCTCAGACACAGATAATAAATAAAATAGTAAAACAGAAATAATTTATTATTTCTTGTGCAGCCTGGTACCAATTGATCCATGAACCGATTCTGGTCCGCGGCCTGGTGGTTGAGGACCACTGCTTTAAAGAACGGATTTGTGAAATGGGAAATGTGCTAAACAATTTGCCTCAGCTTGGGTTTTTTAAAGATTTTATGCATTCAATAAAGGATTTGTTCACTAAAATTGTTTTAATTCTGTAATTAACTACTCATTGTCATGTCGTTCCTATCCCCTGAGACTTTTGTTCATCTCCAGAATACAAATAAAAATATTTTAGGTGAAATCCGAGAGCTCCCTCATCATCCATTAACAAATAGGGTCACAAGAGTCCAGAAATGAACCAGAAAGTTTGTCAAAATATTCTATGTGACTTCAGTGGTTCAACTGTAATCAGACAAAGCTACAAAATTGTAAAAATATCCATGTCGAGTCATGTGCGCGTTTACTATGGGCAGTACGGGGTATTGCCATCAGTGTCATCAAACAGTTCCCCTGACCTAATGCGGAAAACATAGGCAAACAAAGAATTATTATTATTCATTCATGCATTAATTTTCTTTTCAGCTAAGTCCCTTTATTAATCCGGGGTCGCCACAGCGGAATGAGCCACCAGCTTATCCAGCACATGTTCTACGCAGTGGATTCCCTTGCAGCCGCAACCCATCTCTGGGAAACATCCATACACACATTCACACTCATACACTACGGACAATTTAGCCTACCCAATTCACCTGTACCACATGTCTTTGAACTGTGGGGGAAACCAGAGCACCCGGAGGAAACCCACGTGAACGTGAGGAGAACATGCAAACTCCACACAGAAACGCCAACTGACCCAGCAGAGGCTCGAACCAACGACCTTCTTGCTGTGAGGCGACAGCACTACCTACTGCACCACCGCGTCACCCCACTATTATTATTATTTATTATTATTTTATTTATTTTTTTACAGTTTTTTGGTGTACAAAATAGTTCTTGGAGCTTCATACCTTTACATTTAAACCACTAAAGTCACATGGAATGTTTTGTCAGTTTTTTGGTTACTTGTCTGGTCTTTGACAGTTGCTGCCTATGGAAGATAAGAGAACTCTCAGATTTAATTTTAAAAAATTATGTTCTAAAGATGAACGTGATGATGAAAGACTTACAATTTATGGTTAAACTCACCCTCTAAATATGTGGCTGCATAAAAGTCTGTGAATGGAAGCATAGCAATTGAGATGATGAATCTAATTCTGTAGCTGTAATCGCCCTGCATAGAACCTGGTTTTAGATGTGGAACCACAAAAAAAGAGGTGCTCTTAGAGTAAACCGGCCTTTTAAATCTCCTTTAAAAGCAGAAGCATTGTGTCTTCCTCACTCGAGAAGAGGTGTTCTGAGTCTCGAGAGAAATCATCTGTATTGTTTGTTTCTACTTTTACCGCAGGCAAACAGAGGGGAACGGGCATCAAGGCACTTCCTGAAGTCAGCAGGATCTCTTTTGTCTTGTTGACTTTCAAAGACGTATTGTTAATCTTGCAGCATGTTTCTGGCCCTCTCACCTCTTGCTGACTTACTGTTGTCTCTGTAGAGCTCACACTGTAGTGGTGGTGCTCATAAATTTGTCAGTTATGAACTTTTGAACCATGAAGTGTGTGAGTGTGTGTGCATGCGTGCGTGCGTGTGTGTGTACTACACTTAAATGCAATCTACACTCAAAATAAATGCTGGGTTGTCATAATCCAATGTTGGGTCAAATACAGATAAAGACATTTCATTTAGTAACATCAATTACATCCATCTATCTTTCCATCCGTCTATCCACCTATCTATCCATTCATCCATCTATCCTTCCATCCTACCGTCTATCCTTCTATCTATCCGTCCGTCCGTTGTTTCATCCATCCATCATCTTCCCTTACATCGAATCATACTTCCTTGCTTCCTTCTTTCCTTCCATTCTTACATCTATCATTGCTTCCTTTATATCCATCCACCCATCCATCCATCCATCCATCCATCCATCATTTCTTCCTTCATTCATATCCATCCATCCATCCATCTATGCATCCATCCATCCATCCATCCATCATTCCTTCCTTCATTCATATCCATCCATCCATCCATCCATCAATCCATCGTTCCTTCCATTCTTCCATCTATGCATCCATCCATCCATCCATCCATCATTTCTTCCTTCATTCATATCCACCCTTCCTTCCTTCCTTCCTTCCTTCCATCCATTCATCCATACTTCCATCTATCATTCCATTCATACTTTAAGCCTTTCTTCCATATATCATCTATCTATCATTCCTTCCTTTATGTCCGTCATTCCATCCTTCCATCCATCCATCCTTTCTCCCTTCCATCCATCCTTCCATCCATCCATCCATCCTTCCTTCTTGCCTTCCATCCTTCTTTTCATCTGTTATTCCTTCCTTTATATCTATCCATCCTTCCATCTACCCATCCTTCCATCTATCATTCCATCCATCCATCCATATATCCATCCATCCATCCATCCATCCATCCTTCCTTCCTTCCTTCCTTCCTCTCTTCCTTTCTTCCATCTATTATACCTTCCTTCCATCCATCCATCCATCCATCCTTCTAGTAATTCATCCATCCTTCTATCAATCCATCCATCGTTCTGTCCATCCTTCCGTCCGTCCTTCCGTCCATCCATTCATCCTTCCTCCCTTCCATCCTTCCTTCCATCCTTCTATCTATCATTCCTTCCTTTATATCCATCCATCTATCCATCCTTCCATCTATCATTCCATTCATACATTAATCCATCCGTCCATCCATCCATCCGTCCTTCCTTCCTTCCTTCCTTCCATCTATCATACCTTCCTTCCATCCATCCATCCTTCTAGTAATCTATCCATCCTTCTATCAATCCATCCATCCATCCATCCATCCATCCATCCATCCTTCCTTCCTTTCTTCCTTCTTTTTTCCATCTTTCCAAACCACAAAGCACTGTTTATTTAATGTGTATCTTTTGTCTGTTGTATTTATCTATGCTTACAATTTGTATCTATCTTTCCATCCATCCATCCATCCATTTATCCATTCATCAATCCTTCCATGTATCCTTCCATTCATCTTTCCACCCATCTATCTTTCCATCCATCTTTCCACCCATCTATCTTTCCATCCTTCCATCCATCTATTCTTCCATCCTTCATTCATATATCCTTCCATTTTTTCATCTATCCATCCATCTATTCTTCTGTCCGTCCATCCTCCTATCAATCTATCCGTCTTTACTTACATTCATCCATCTTTCCATATATCATTCCTTCCTTCATATCATCCATCCATCCTTCTGTCTTTCCATCCATTCATCCATCCATCCATCCATCAGTCCAGCAAAAATGTTACTGTTACATTTACAAGGATTTAGGGTATTTAATTATTCATATGTTGTAGACTGCACACTGCACATTTGTTATTTTACATTTTCTTTGTTCAATTTATGTACCCGGAAACTGTTAGACTCCCCAGAAAACCACAAAGCACTGTTTATTTAATTAGTATCTTTGGTCTGTTTTATTTATCTATGCTTACAATTTGTTTATTATATTTTATGCAGATAGACTCACCTACAAAATCACCCCGATCAATCTCAAGTTGTGAATTCCTTACAAATAAGACATCTAGAGATATATAGAGATATTTTAAGTGCAGTGCAGATTCTGTAAAATATTAACATCTGTCCTTCTATCCCTCCTTCTATTCTTCCATGCTTGCATCCATCCATCCTTTCTTCCATCCATCCATTCATCCTTCCTTACACCGTTAATACCGGTATCACCGTGGGGGTGGGGATTTCCTCTTTTCCTCTTTTTTTCTGCTTTTAAATAGCTTATAAATGCGTGCATATAATACTTTCACTTTCAGTTTTGCGGGAATTGCCAACACGCGCTGCATAAGGGTGCTATACACACTCTACAGCATACACTGGCAAGATTAAGGCTGAACTCCACGAGACCAGTTTTATTTGTTTTGTTATTTGGGTGTTGTTCTTTTTTAAAATACCTTTTATCTGTGAAATTTCTCAAGTTAATATTGGCTATCTGGTAACATAATCTCCCTCGGAGATATTGGAGTTCAATAACGTGGTGCGCAGTATGACTATTGACCAACACCTCCCTGTAGACGGCAGCTCTGGTGTGTTATGAATTGCATGTTTTAAATGATAGCGAGACATGCTACATTTAGTTTTTATTGTAAAATATACATTATAACCCAGTACACTGTAAAATAATATTTATTGAATGGCTTGCCTATTAGTGGCGTATATAACCGTTAAGCTTAAATAGGCCAAGCGTATTTTTAATAGTATTAGAACACATTAATACACACTAGCCACCCTTTGATTTTTTTTTTTGTTTCTGTATATTTTTATCAAACGAAAAATGCAATGAATTGTTTATTCTGGTTTTCATTTTATTAGAATTAGTATAATTGTTAGGCGACACAACTTCTACATAACATTGGCTGATTGCTTTTACAGATATCCTACTGATAGACTTTTTGGCTCAAAGACATTTATGCCTGTTAATTTCAGTGCTGTATTTTGACAGATTTCGCAAAGGCTTCAGCTATTTTACCTGTCAGCTGGTACCAGCCTTTTGTGACTTGACTTGTGTGGCATCTGTATCAATGTCTGGATGACAGCGAGAGAGAGAGATGTGATCAGACCTCAGATTCGATGTATGGCCGCACGTCACAGTTACTTTACTGCAATTTTTTTATATTGGCTCATCTAAACTAACTTTTCAATTGATTAAAAGCCAAAATATTGCCAGACAGACGAAGCAACTTTCGGTTTTGAAGAGAGCGGCTTCAGTGATAAAAGACGTGCACACACACACACAGGGTACACTCTTGTCAACCATAACTGAGTCTCCAGAATGTGTCTGTAAAGTTTCAGCTCAAAACACCCATCATATTTTTCATTATACCTTTTGCAAGATATTATTTGATACATTTTTTCACTAGGGGGCTGTTTTGTCGTACTGTGCCTTTAAGGCTAGTCCTCCCTGCCCACCGTTTCTACGTGCCTTTCTGCGTGCCTTAATCTCCTCCCTCGGCTGCGTCAGACATCAGACAGACTTATAGGATGCAGATCTCACGTAGCGTTTGTGAGAAATACTACAGTAAAAACTTTACCAATGAGTATTTATTGTGCAGTTGCATCGATGAGTCACACAAAGTTCACGAACACACACACACAGATACACACGCACACACACCTAAGCAGAAACACACACACACACACACACACACACACACAAACACACAGAGGGAGACAGACAGAGCGCCCGTTTAGCTTTGCACTCTTTTTGCACGCAAATATGACAGGATACTGGTTAATCTCCATTGCTGTATGAATATCTGTTATGTTAATGTACAAAATAAACCTGATTTAACGTCCACAAACCGGGATTGAATTGTCTTCTTTATAATTGTTCTGACACGTGGTTGTGCTGATGAAGTTAAGCTAAGCTAAATCGCTGTAATTCATTACACACATGCTCTGTTTTAAAACATTTTAAACATGTGAAACTCCCTCTTGATCACATTTGATGATGATTGATGATCCTAGCGAACTGAACACACCTTTTATTCCCGGTTGCTTTGAGCACGTCTGGTCTTGTTGATATGATTATACATTTGACTACCGGGACATGTTAATACGCACAGCTGTCAATTAATTCGGTGGGCGGGGGGACCGCACTCCTACGTAAAGTTGCGGTCGATCTGAAAACCGCTCCAATTGGTCCACCGTTTTTATGTTGTTAAATTGAAAAAAAGGACTGGGTGTGTTTATATCACCTCAATATGACGGTCTATACACCATACATGCACATATGTCTGTCCAAACAGCTTGAAAAGTAGATTTTTCACCATAGGTGCCCTTTAAGCAAATAATAATCAAGTGCAAAAAAGAACAGCTGAACTTCGGAAAAAGTGATCACTGTGGTTGTCGCGATGGTTGCTTTGTTTCTCTAAAGTTGGCTTATTAATTGCGCGGCATTGCTAAATCACTCGTTTTAATTAAAAAAAATTGATTATTCATTATTAAACATTGTGAGATGATGGCCGTGCGATTTTAAAAATAAGAGTATGTGTTGCGTATTTATGGCTATTGATATTTACCCGCGACCCACCCATAGTTAAACATCAAGTAGGTGCGTTAAAGGTGCGTGCATAAATTAGTTGTTTCCTCCAGATGCTGCCACCTTTCCATCCATCCATCCATCCATCCATCCATCCATCCTTCCTTCCTTCCTTACATCATTCTTTCCTTCATATCCATCTATCCTTCCATCCTTCCTTCTATTCTTCCATGCTTGCATCCATCCTTCCTTCCATCCATCCATCCATCCTTTCTTCCTTACATCATCCATCCTTACATTTATCGTTCCTTCCATCCATCCATCCTTCTTTCCTTCCTTACATCCATCTGTCCTTCCATCCATCCATCCATCCATCTGTCCATCCACCTATCCATTTATCTCTCCATCCATCCTCCCATCCATCCTTTCATCTATCATTCCATCTATCATTTCATCCTTCCTTCCTTCCTTCCTTCACATTCATCCATCCTTCCATCCATTCATACATACATACAAACATACATCCTTCCTTCCATCCATTCATACATACATTTTTCCTTCCTTCCTTCCTTCCTTCCTTCCTTCCTTCCTTCCTTCCTTCCTTCCTTCCTTCCTTCCATCCATTCATACATACATACATCCTTCCTTCATTCCTTCTATCCATTCATACATACATACATACATCCTTCCTTTATATCCATTCATCCATCCATCCATCCATCCATCCATCTATCCATCCATCCTTCCATCCATTCATACATTCATACATACATACATCCTTCCATCCATTCATACGTACATCCTTCCTTCCTTCCTTCCTTCCTTCCTTCCTTCCTTCCTTCCTTCCTTCCTTCCTTCCTTCCTTCCTTCCTTCCTTCCTTCCTTTATATCCATTCATCCATCCATCCTTCCATACATTCATACATACATACATCCATCCATCCATCCAGTCTTCTATTAATCCATCTATCATTCCATTCTTCTATCTATCCACTTATCCATCCTTCTATCTATCATTCCATTCATCCTTCAGTCTATCTTCATCCATCCTTCCACCCATCCTTCCATCTCTCATTCCATTCATCCTTCAGTCTATTTTTCCATCCATCCATTAACATTAACAACTATAAATACAAAACTACACACCATGCATAAACAGAAATAAAACAGCTTGTATGATATTTCATGTGATCTGGATACTCAGAGTGAACATGTTTAAAACAAATAATTTTACTGACCATTTGCTGAAAACGAGTTTATTCACGAGTTTATTGTGCTTCTATTTCCTACCACATTCACAGAGAGTGCTAATAAAACAACATCATAAAGCATGACAGATTATCCGCTGTACTCAGTGGTGTTGATTTCCACAGACTTTTATCACAGATCTACTCTGTGACAGAGCAGATATTTCTCTCAGTATCTGTGTTTATGGCAGAGGCCGCTGGGAGTTTGAGCCCGGTGAAATCTCCTGCTTTACGGTCTGTACATTGCCATACTTTAAAGCTGTCCCGAAGGCCCCATTCTGATCTCGTTCTTCCCGGTTTTATCTCTTGCTCATCATTCTTTCTGTGGCTGAGGAAAACTCCCATGAGCTGCCTGGAGACATTGAAATACCCATCCACAAAACTATTTTAATGTGCAGATGTTTCATATCGTTATGTTTTCCTTAAGCGAAAAGATGCACACCATTTACTGAGCTTATTGTTACCTTTGGTACGTGATCGTCATGTTCATCTGTAAATGGAATGGAAATGTCTGGTTAGAATTAGTTCCAGAAATGGCTTCTATCAGCACCATGGACAGTGACTGTGGATCCCTATGAAGCAGAATATAGGCTATTGAGATTTGCTCGACTTATATTTGGAGTATGCAGATGTTTAGTGCAGTGGTCCCTAACCTTTTTATCACCGCCGACCGGTCAACGCGTGACAATTGTATGATCTTCTAGACATGTTGTATTCACCTGATTTGTTGACAAATGGTTGCGTATCCATTCCTTGGCAGTTTGCGGAGCCTTCACTGGGCCTTTTGCTTCTTGTGGGTTAAATTTGGATGCACAAGTTACCAAGATGTAATCGAGAGAATACAGACATTTTTCAAAGTAAAAGATTTTTCAAAATAAAAGTTCCTTCAGACACTGATAATGAATAAAAAAGAAAATAATTAATGATTTCTTGTGCAGCCCGGTACCAATTGATCCACAGACGGGTACCAGTTTGCGGCTCGGTGGTTGAAGACCACTGGTTTAGTGTATGTGTTCAAAAAAATTACAAGAAACTAATTAAGGGATATCAGAACAGTATTATTTTACTATAATAGTTCATGTGTATAGATAGATTTTATATCAATATAGATAGATTGGTACGGGTCACCTTTATCAGGTTTGCATTTCCACTGCCTAAAGCAGTGTTTCCCAACCCTGTTCCTGAAGGCACACCAACAGTACACATTTTCAACCTCTCCCTTATCAAACACACCTGAATCACCTCATCAGAACATTAGAAAAGACTCAAAAACCTGAAATGAATAGGTCAGATAAGGGAGACTTCCAAAATATGTGCTGTTGGTGTACCTCCAGGAACAGGGTTGGGAAACACGGGGAAAGTTTCAGTCAGTCATTCTCGCTCAAGGAAATGTCAAAGTAAAGCTGTATGGGTTGTTCACATATCATATGATAAGCACTTCTTACAAAACAGATGCTTTATACACATAAATACTTGAGCATAAATGTTCATTACTAACCTTTTTATGAACAGGATTTGATTATAACTTCAGATCAATGAGTGCTAAATAGCCTACTGTAACATCTGCAATTATATAAAATAAATAAATGCAGCATATATGAACACATACAGCCCCTTACAGTCTCCAATATGTTATCGATTACAGAAAAACTACACACAACATACATTTAGTCCTTATTTGGGTTCAAAAACAACACGCAACATATAGCCCACAGTCAGTGCAAACCTCTCATCTGTGTCTGTAATCTTCACCAGCACATGTTACCTCTTGTTAGAGAGTAATTCAGTCATTCCGAGTTCATAATAGTCCAAAACGTGATTATAATAGTCAAACATGGCAGTTTGTTCATGTTTTTACTTGCTGAAAGAATCATTTGCTCTTTTGTTTTTTCTGGCTTCTCCTTCTCCTTCTTTTGTTTCTCCTGGCTTATTCGTGCATCAGTCTCGTGTTTTCAGTTTCTGAAAGGATCGGGTGTCAGGAGCACTTCAATAATCACGTGCACGTTATTATCTTCAGTTCAGTAAGTTTGTTATTTCAAAAATAGACGCGTGGCGAGCACACGCGAGAAAGCAAAACAGCTCACGCTTTAGATGGTCTTGTAAACAACTATGGGGCGCAGGGTAGATTCTGCTGTTCTTTTGTAACCTTCTTCATCAAGACAACCACAAGGTTTGTGTGCAGTCGGGTCGACCATGGTTCATTATTACATGTATATATTATTACGATGTAATGTCTCAGCTGTGTATTTAAAAATGGCGGTTTCTTTGTTTTCATTCTCCTAGCTTGTGCACAAGCTAGTGACGTATCTCTGTAAACCAATAGCGTTCAGCTGTGCGTCACGCTCTGCCTTTTGGTACCCTTTTGTTGTGCTTCCGAAAGGGTACCCAAAAAGTGGGACGGTCCGGCTGGTGGTACGGCTTTTTTTGTACCTTATGACAGTGGAAACCGCCAAAAAAGCATACCAAACCAAACCGTAACACGGCCCACTAGTTAACTAGCATGGGGACTATTTTCAGGTAACAATGCACACTGTAAAAAAAAAAAGGTTTGACTCAACTTAAAATTTTAAGGAAACAAACTTCTAGACATTTTTGAGTTTACTCAACTTAAATCAGGTCAAGCGCAGTACTTGGGTTGAAAGTTTAGTCAACTCAAAAAAGCTCTGCAGCGAGTTGCTGTTATGAAGCGGACAGGAGACAGAGGTAAGGAAACGTTAGGGTGTTTATTAAATGACAACAAGGAGCACATGAAGGATAGCCAGGAGGATCAGGAATGATGTTGGGGTCTTTTCCTCCGTGGCTGGGTAACAGGAATACACGAGGATGGACAGCACACACCAGATACAGCTGACAGAGGATGACACAGACTTGGAAGGACTGGAAGACAGGACGATTCGGGAGGACCAGGAAGACTAGGAGGAATACAAAGAGAACAGGTAAGTAAATCGTTTGTTTTAGCTGAGGATGACTACGCTGAGTGGTCGCTCAGTTGTCCGCTTTCGTCGAGACGAGCCCGGACAATGAGCGACTGGAGTGCTGTGCTTTTATCTGGTGCTCGTGAATGTGATGCAGCTGTGTGCTCATTAGAAGTCAGGTGATGGTGATCTTCGTGAGTGGGGGTCGTGAGAGCCTGACCAATCCATGACAGTACCCCCCCTCCCCAGGGCCCGCTCCTGAGGGCCGACACCTCCGACGCCGTGGTGGTCTCCCTCTGCCTCTAGGTGCTGGGAACTCAGGGTGGCTCTCATGAAACTCCACCATGAGACTAGGATCGAGAATATCAGCTCTGGGAACCCATGTCCTTTCTTCGGGGCCGTACCCTTCCCAGTCCACCAGGTACTCCAACTGGCCACCACGACGTCGGGAACGCAAGATCTCCTTCACTGCGTAGACGGCTCCTTCTTCTAGGAGCAGTGGAGGAGGGGGTTCCTCTTCGTGGTCAGGCTCTGTGGAGGGAAGAACAGGATCGTGATAGGGTTTCAGGAGTGATACGTGGAATGTAGGGTGAATACGGTAGTGAGAGGGTAATTGTAGTTTGTAGGTGACGGGGTTAACCTGTTCCACGATGGTGAAGGGACCAACAAATCGGGGACTTAACTTGCGAGAGGGCAGTCGCATGCGTATGTCCCGGGTGGATAGCCACACCTTTTGTCCGGGTGTGTATCTGGGTTCTTCAGACCTTCTCCTATCGGCGGTTACCTTGCTTCGACGGACTGCCCTCTGCAGATGTTGATGAGCCTCGTCCCAGACTCTCTCTCTCTCCCCGGAACCAGTGATCCACTGCGGGGACATCAGATGGTTCGCCATCCCAGGGAAAGAGCGGTGGTTGGAAGCCCAGGACGCACTGGAATGGCGTGAGTCCGGTGGAGGGTTGCCGCAGTGAATTTTGGGCATATTCTGCCCAGCCCAAATACTGGCTCCAGGAGTTCTGGTGACCACTGCAGAAGGTCCTCAGGAACCGTCCCACCTCCTGAATCTTCCTCTCTGTCTGCCCGTTGGTTTGGGGATGATATCCAGAAGAGAGGCTGACGGCCACACCTAGGAGCTTGAAGAAGGCTTTCCATAGACGTGAGATGAACTGTGGACCTCTGTCCGACACAATATCTTCTGGAATACCAAATGACCTGAAGACTTGATTAAAGATATTGTCGGCAGTTTCAAAGGCTGTGGGAAGACCTTTCAGAGGGATTAGTTTGACAAACTTTGAGAATCTATCTACTATGACTAGAATACAGGTATTACCTTCTGACGAAGGGAGGTCAGTGATAAAGTCCACTCCTAGGTGTGACCAGGGACGGTTCGGAATCGGCAAGGGATGGAGCTTTCCAGCGGGTAGATGACGTGGGCTCTTGGATTGGGCACAGTCCTTACAGCCCTGAACATATTGCCTCACATCCCTTGCCATGTTTGGCCACCAGAATCGTTGGGATACTAGCGAGAGAGTATTGTTGATCCCTGGATGTCCAGTGCCTAGCGAGGTATGTAAGGAGTGGATCAGATCTACCCGGTGTTCAGGTGGTATGAACTGCCGATGAGGAGGGCATCCCGGCGGAGCAGGGGCTTCCGGAGTGGCAACGACTGGAGGAGCGTTCCAGGTGATCGGACAAATGGAGATGTGTTCGGGAAGAATCTTCGTTGGGAGTTCTTCATGATCGTGATGCTCGTGTAAACGAGAGAGAGCGTCTGCTCTTAGATTCTTGGGTCCTGGACGATAGGAAATGGAGAAATCAAAACGTGAGAAGAAAAGTGACCATCTGGCTTGACGTGGACATAGTCTCTTGGCCTCTTTGATGTATTGGAGGTTTTTTGTGATCTGTGATCACCTGGAACGGATGTTTGGCTCCCTCCAACCAGTGACGCCACTCCTCCAAGGCTAGCTTGATTGCTAGAAGCTCCCTGTCTCCTATGCTGTAATTCTGCTCCGCCGGGCTCAACTTCCGAGAGAAATAGGCACAGGGATGCAGTCGGGGCGGTGTATCATGATGTTGAGATAATACTGCCCCGACGCCGGTGGTGGATGCGTCCACTTCCACCACGAAAGGAAGATTTGGGTCAGGATGAGTCAGGAGTGGGGCCCTTGTGAACTCCTTCTTAAGAAGGCGGAAGGCTGCGGCTGCTTCTTTGGTCCACTCCAGTCCTTTGGGTTTACCCTTGAGGAGATTAGTGAGAGGTGATGTAATCCTGCTGTAGTCCTTGATAAACCGTCTATAAAAGTTAGCAAACCCAAGAAACCTCTGGAGCTCCTTAATGGAAGTGGGTTCTGACCAGGATAGAACAGCCTCAATTTCTTCCCATCCATACGTATACCGGTTTGGTCAATGATGTATCCCAAGAAATGAATCGACTTCTGGTGGAATGAGCATTTCTCCGCTTTGAGGTAGAGGTGATGTTCTCTCAATGTGTGTAGGACCTCCGCAACGTGTTGGCGATGTTCGGCCTCACTCCGGGAGTAAATGAGGATGTCATCTATGTACACTATTACACAGTGGTGAAGAAACTCCCGGAGGACTTCATGAATGAAGTTTTGGAATACGGAGGGGGCGTTGACCAGACCGTAAGGCATGACCTCATATTCATAGTGGCCAGTAGGGGTCACGAATGCTGTCTTCCATTGGTCCCCCTCACGTATTCTTATCAGATTATACGCGCTGCGGAGGTCCAACTTAGTGAAGACTTTAGCTTCTCGGAGCTGTTCCAAAGCGGCTGGTACCAGAGGAAGGGGATATCGGTATTTTACTGTACCGTTATTTAGGACCCTGTAGTCGATGCATGGACGCAGCCCTCCGTCCTTCTTGGCCACAAAGAAGAAGCTTGAGGCGGCTGGTGATTTTGAGTGACGTATGTACCCCTGACTCAGAGCCTCCCTTATGTAATCTTCCATTGCCTGATTCTCTGGAAGCGAGAGCGGGTAGATCCTACCTCTTGGCAACTGGGCATCTGGAACTAGGTCGATCGCGCAGTCCCATGGCCGATGCGGCGGTAGCTGGGAAGCTCTCTTGGGGCAGAAGACATCATGAAAGGAGCTGTACTCCTTAGGAATGTGGATAGACTGCTTCTCAGGAGGGCTCTCGACCGATGTTGCAAACAAAGAAATGGGGTTCCGACCTTGAAGAGGGAGATTTGGAAAACAGGCAGGTGTACATCCAGATCCCCATTTCTTTATCTCTCCTGTGCCCCAAGAGATGATGGGATCGTGCTTCACCAGCCACGGGCGCCCTAGAATGATGTCCATATTTGCACCCTCCAGAACCAGAAATTGAATCCTCTCTTGATGTAACAACCCCACTTGAAGAAGGATGTCTTCGCATTGTCGATGGATACGGGTCGAAGATCGAGTGCACTGGGTTATCGGTTGTATCTGGTATATATGCGAGGACGCCTCAGTACGGAGGTGGAGTTGACGACAGAGGGATTGGGAGATGAAGTTCCCTGCTGACCCGGAGTCGATGAGGGCTGTGACAAGGAGAGAAATAGAGGCAGTAGTTATTTGTACGGTGGTAGTAAGTGGTTTACATTGTTCAATATTCGTACTGAATACACTCACTGAAGTCCGAATGGGACGAAGGGGACACTCCATACGGGTGTGTCCACTGACACCGCAGTATAGACACAGACCCCGGGTCAGCCTCCTCTGTCGTTCCGCTGATGTCAGTCTTCCAGACTCTATTATCATGGGTTCTGGTTCTGGAGAGGCTGTTGACTCAGGCGATTGGAGGAGTGCAGACGAGGGGGTGATGGTGTCCTGTTGATAGGAACGGAGACGATCGGAACATCGGAGAGAATGTTGGATGAATCTCTCCAGACCCATTGTATCATCTAATGTGGCCAGTTGGATTCGGAGAGTGGGTTCCAAGCCGAGCCGGTACGTGGTCAACAACGATCTCTCATTCCATCCACTTGCAGCTGCTAGAGTGCGAAACCGGAGAGCATATTCCTGTGTAGATAGAGTACCTTGCTTTAGATGATACAGCTGCTCTCCAGCGGCTACTTCCCCATCAGAACGTCCAAACACCTCTTTGAAATACTCCGTGAAGGTAGTGATGGAATTCATGACCGGCCCGGCTTGGTTCCAGATCGTCTCAGCCCATTTAAGTGCAGGTCCAGAGAGTAGAGATACGATGTAGGCGATCTTCGACTTATCTGTGGGATATAGAGAAGGTTGCATTTCGAATATGAGGGAACATTGTAACAGAAAACCATTGCACTCCCCCGCTCCGCCTGAGTAGGGCGCTGGTCGGGCCATGGGACTGGAAGGAAGGGCCGAAGAAGAAACTGTGGAGGCGGAAGTGCTCGGTGCTGGTGGTGCGTTGGAAAGTGGAGCTGGTGGCTGTAGAATCCGCTTCAACTGGTCCACCAGCTCTTGAAGGTGATCGGGGGTGCTCATGTTGTCGTCGTTATGGGTCCGGGCTTCTGTTATGAAGCGGACAGGAGACAGAGGTAAGGAAACGTTAGGGTGTTTATTAAATGACAACAAGGAGCACATGAAGGATAGCCAGGAGGATCAGGAATGATGTTGGGGTCTTTTCCTCCGTGGCTGGGTAACAGGAATACACGAGGATGGACAGCACACACCAGATACAGCTGACAGAGGATGACACAGACTTGGAAGGACTGGAAGACAGGACGATTCGGGAGGACCAGGAAGACTAGGAGGAATACAAAGAGAACAGGTAAGTAAATCGTTTGTTTTAGCTGAGGATGACTACGCTGAGTGGTCGCTCAGTTGTCCGCTTTCGTCGAGACGAGCCCGGACAATGAGCGACTGGAGTGCTGTGCTTTTATCTGGTGCTCGTGAATGTGATGCAGCTGTGTGCTCATTAGAAGTCAGGTGATGGTGATCTTCGTGAGTGGGGGTCGTGAGAGCCTGACCAATCCATGACAGTTGCCTTATAATTTTGAGTTGTCAGCTTTTTTTACACTGTAGGTAACAGTGCTGTGCTATATAAAAGAGTTCCATGATTATTATGCCAGAATGAGAAAAGTGTACCTAATCATATCAGCCTAGAAAATAGCACCTTTTTATTTCACGGTTGCTACAGTATATGTATATGATGTAACTAGATGAGTCTAGTTTTATATAGGAAAATTATTGAGTTTTAATTTCGTTTGTTTTGTTTTTGACTGGGATGATAATGGTCTAATCTAAGTCAATGACTTATCGACTGAATGGGTTAAAAAATGGTAAAACACTTATGTTTAACCCTAAGGATGTTGTAAAATTGGTTATTTGCAAAAAAAAATGTGGAGTATTCCTTTAACTTTTAGTTTAAAGTAACCTTTTTTTTCAATTTGCATATTAATATATTTCACTAACAATTACATTAGAAACAGCAAGTAGCTTTGAATTAAACATTTTGTAGTAAAAATACTATAGTGTTGTCTTTGCAATTGAACTATTCAATAACCAATTAAAAACATTTGTCTGTTAAGATTTAAGGCATTTGTTTTCTGCATAATGATGCCAAGAGTTAATTATTGCAGAAATTACATCTATACATCAATACAAAATGCAAAAAAAAGCTAAATAAAATGAAAAAGTTACACAAATAAAGAAATACATTTCTACATCAAGCCATTCATACACAACCAGCTTTCTCCCATTAAACAGGCTGTCCGCTGGATCTTAAAATGTATTAAAAGTTGATAAATCAATTATGAGAAAATTAAAGCCTTTAATAGGTATTAAACAGTCTTAATCGTGTTTTTACGAGGTCTTAAAATTTGTTCAAGCGTTGTCTAAAGTTTTTGTCTCCAAAACAGTTAAATATATTTACCTCTTAATATTAACATGTGCTCGATCCATGCGATTGGCAGGGCGCGTTCGGCCAAACTCTTCAATCCGAGTGATGTTACATAATTTGCGATAAATGTGGAAAGGTGATGTGATGCTCTCCACATGTAACGAAACCATAGATCGAAACAGACAGCATAATGGAAAATGTAAGTTTGCATACTCCTGGTTGGAGGCAGATAAGTTTAAACAATGGCTGAACCCTTTCGCTGAAAACAACCACATAGTTTATTCTTTCAAGCTTTGTTTCTTCCGAGCTTATCTGAATGCTCTATTGATTTATTTAACTACAACTTTTTATTAACAACCATTTATTACGTTAAAAGGTTTGATACTGATTAGAACTTGAAGTGGCAATGAGGTCTTAAAATATTCTGAGAAGGTCTTTAAAAAGACTTAAAAAGCTATTGAAATTACCTTTAGGATTCCTGCATATACCCTGTTAAAGATCAAATGGTTAAAAAGCAATTGCATTTGTTTTTTTAAGCAATTTTGCTGTGCTGTGAGGCTCCAACTCTAGGTAAACATACAGTACCTGAGCCAGCTAATCAAGGTCTTCGGAAATACTTGATAACTGCAGTCAATGTGTTGTCTGGTGGAGGTTGTCTGGAGGAGGTTGTCTGGCAGTATATTAGAAATATTGCATAATGAAGCTCAGCAGGCAGAGAGTACAAGCTCTTTTTTTTTTCCTGTGGCTGCTTGAACTAATCTGACCACGTGAGCGTTTTTACACTTTGAATGCAATCTGAATCAATGTGTTTGTGACTACACCTGGAAGTGGTTGAGCTCCAAATAAAAGCCCAAAATTTATACGTGTATAAAGTGTTGTTCGGTTTCGGTCAGATTAACAGAATGTTATCTTAATATCCGGCATGACCAAAGCTGACCCCTATAGACAAATTACCAGTTTGTAAACATTCAGGATGTGCACGCAGCGAGGTTGCAGAAAAAAACTGGGAGCGCTAGCATTTACAGCGAGGGAATGACATCCGATGTGGTACAGAGTTTGTTGTTGTCTTGGAAATAAGTTATATTGATTACTTATTATACATATTATTTACATAATGCTTTCAGCGTATTATAGCAGGTTGTCACCCAGTGATAAGCAGTTATTCATCAAAATTAACGTTAAAGTGAGCGGCGTTCATCTGACAGGTCCATTTGCGATAGCACCCTCCCAATGGATATTGGAAAATACGAAATGGCCGAACATCCAGCCCGAAATATACAACTATCTCATTGAAACTCCAAGTGATTTTACCTGAGAGAAGTTTAAGGCCTACAAGTCTTTGGATGCCAACAATTTTGTTCTGTGTGGTCATGTGCAAGAAATAATGTTCCATGATAACCAGATTCAAAACTTTGTAGTACTAAAAACCGAGGTTCTGCTGAACATTAGCCAAAGACAAGGAAAAGAAGATGGAGCTATAAAAGGTCTGGGTAATCATCAAGCAAAACAACTGCATTCTGACAGCAAACTGCTCCTGTACGGCAGGGTATGTGAACTTACATGTTTACATTTCATTCTTAGCCTTCAGTGTCCGCAGTTTAATTCACCATATATAACTGTTTTTTTGCTGAAATCAGTGCTGTAATCAAAAATGAGTAATGTGTACGATTCAGCATAGCGTGAACTTACCTGATATGAAATGAGAACTGCAGGGTTGAGCATTTTTAGTTTGGTCGTCACTCCATTCAGCTCCCTTTTAGCCAAAGACGTCTGCAGCTGGCATTAAAATCAGTGTGGTGTATGGTAAAAGTAAAAGTTACATTTTCTAATTTTGGCTTTCGAATTTACTATCCTACCACACAACATGACATGTTTGCTATTTTTTTTGGCCTTTTATTGCAACCGGTGACCAGTGTGACGCCATGTGTGACATAGGTTGGTAATTCCTTTACCAACCTGCTCTTAAATCTTCCTTTAATCCTTATTCTTGAATGAAGAAATGTATTCACAGAAATCAATCAGGTTTGGTGAAGGAAAAATCATGGTTTGGGGTTACATTCAGTATGGGGGCGTGCGAGAGATCTGCAGAGTGGATGGCAACATAAACAGCCTGATTTATCAATTCATTTGTTCTGCCCATTACACTACAACCACAGGAGAGGGCAAATTCTTCAGCAGGATAGCGCTCCTTCTCATACTTCAGCGTCCACATCAAAGTTCCTGAAAGCAAAGAAGGTCAAGGTGATCCAGGATTGGCCAGCCCAGTGACCATATATGAACATTATTAAGCATGTCCGGGGTAAGATGGAGGAGGCATTGGAGATAAATCCAAAGAATCTTTATGAACTCTGAGAGTCCTGCAAGAACGCTTTCTTTGTCATTCCACATGACTTTATTTATAAGTTATTTGAGTCTTTGCAGAGATTTATGGATGCAGTCCTCGAAGCTCATGGGAGTCATACGCAATGTTTTTTTTTTTTTTGTCCACTACACAATGACTTTAATATTCTACACTGCACATTATTTCTGTTAAGTGACAAGACTTTTGTCTAAGTAAAGTCAGACCTTATTGTCCTAATGAAGTAATTAAAAATCGAGGCATGATCATATTTTATTTTGGTAAAATAAGCATAATCTAGAGACCTTTGGCTTTAAACCACTTCTGACACCAAATGAGCAACTAGAAGTCAAGTTATTATATGTTGTTCCTAAAACTTGGATAGACGACAAGACCTTAGTCAGGTAGTGTACAGTTTCCTCTTCACATTACCATCCTCTTTAATACATCAGTCCAATATTCGCATTCATTCTAATATTTTTTTTAGTTCTGAATGGCTCTGCACAGCACAGTGCACAACATATGTGTGCATTGCCTTTTGGTGCATTTCTGATCCTTCATGTTCAGCTAGTCGTGCAGCTTCATATTTCCAGTCACCGTAGCCTGCTGTCAGCACAGACTGCATGTGTCACTGTCCTCAAATAATCCATGTGAGAAACAAAGCGCCGTACATTTTGTGGTAAAATAAAGCAGTCATTTTCTTGCATCATTTTCACAATTTGCTAAAAGTACCTCTTTTAAGGCTCTATTTTAACGATCAAAGCGCAAGGTCTAAAGCGCATGACGCAAACACATTAAGACGTGTCTGCATCAACTTTTGCTATTTTAAGGATGGAAAAATACGGTTTTCTCCCTGGCGCATGGTCCAAATGGGTTGTGTTTATTCTCTTAATGAGTTATGGGTGTGTTTGAGTATAATGTGCATTAAATCAATCAGAGTCTCAATTCCCATTCCCTTTAAGAGTCAGTTGCGTCACGCCATGGTGCATTTGCATGGCGGACTTTGTAAGTGGAAAAACTTAAAGCTTCACTAGCCAGAAAACAGTTAAACAGACTATCTGTAGCATGAGGATAAAGAACAAGCCTCCTCCATTCAACCTCTTTACTTTCTCCTTTACTCTTTACTCTTACTTTCATGGAGTATGGAAATGGTGGAAACTTACTCCACTGAAGAAATCCATTAGTCTACAGATTTAATTTTTGTATTTTGTTTGTATCGTTTACAAAATTCAGTTTTAATTTCCAGCAAATGAGTAAATTAACAAGTTATATCCACAGTTTCTACTGTGCCATATGGTGATGCATACGTCTCCAAAACCTGACAAATATTGACAAAATTGTTTTTATTAAAACAAATATAAATATGCATAATAAATACTACTAATAATAACATTATACAAATACAAATTGTCATGAATAAGCAGACAGATGGATGGATCCAACAGAGATGGTAACAACAGAGATGGATTCCAGACCCTGAGATGAACAAGGCATGGGAGGGGGCAGTGGTTTTATATTTATGTTGAAACTAATAATTTTTGTTACATTTTAATCCTCACTTTTTTCATATCTAAAGATATTGGTTTATTGCTGTACATCCTGTGTGTATTAAGCACATAGGCGCATAATTAACGCACTCTTTAAACCACAAAAACTCTGCGCTAAACTTTCACATGGACATTCGTAATTATGTACACACTCACTGTGCATAAACGTTTGGAATTATGTTTATCTATCTGCACACTTCTGATTATTAATAGCTACCTGTATATATATTCATTTATTGTAAATCTCTGTTCATAGCTAATACAACCTGTATATAATGTTCATTGTACAGCCATCTGTAAATATTACCATAGTTTTTCTATAACTGCACTTTATAACTTAAACCTGTATCCTGCACTTGCTGCTATTGCACTGCTGGTTAGACCTAAACTGCATTTCGTTGCCTTGTACTTGTACATGTGTAATGACAATCTAATCTAATCTAGAGCAGCTTTTAGTTGGTCAATGGCGCAGTCTATTTCTGTTGCCTCAAAATAGCAACGTGCCAACAATGCGCCTTAACACACCTCCTTTTCAGACCAGCACACGCATGAGTTCACAAAGTGGCACAAAAGGATTTGCTATTTAAACAACATGGGGCATAACATGGACATTAGGGTTGCACTGGTCTGAAAATAGCAACAAATTGCACCCTACATGCCTTGCGCCTTATTGCGCTGGGTGTATGATAGGGCCCTTGGTGTTCTGCCAACTTTGAGGTCTGATTCTATTAAGTCTACCCAAAAGTTTTCAATTCTATGCTCAGGATAGGGTTGAAGCTACATGTGTATCGCAAACTGTTGCCATTCCAGGGATTACTAAATACGGATAAAGAATGATCACACTGAAAAAACAGACTAGACTTTGGGAATCGAACACTCTGAAGGAGTTCATGTCGTCTAGTGTTAGTGCACTCAATGCTGAGCAAAATCAAAGTCTGAAGGAATATTAATGGACTGGCTAATGATAATGATCAAGCATCAGCTTTCTTTCTCTCAATCTCTATCAACCCCTCTCCCTTTCCTCTTTCTGTGCTGTAAGTGGCTCCTTTATGAAAGACGTCGCCCCACACCCACACTTGCTCAAACTGACAACTGCTGTGTAGTTTGAAGTTACACAGAGTACAGATTCCTTTATGTTCTTGGCACCTCTGTGTGGAGATAAGGGAAGAACAGGAGCGGATGACAGGAAGGTTGTTGTCTGGTAGGAAATTGAGAAATTGGTTTTCAATGGTTTTCAATACATGACAACTCTCTGTTTATTGGGCCAAAATAGGATTCTTGGACTTGTTGCTTGTAACAGTCTGGATTACCTTTTTCTTCTTTGGTCTGGAGCACACAGCGTGCATTTCTCCCAAAAAAATACCTGAAATACTGATTCATCTGACCACAGTGTGTGATGACCCATCCTAGATGCTTCCAAGCCCAGAGAAGCTGAAGGCGCTTTTGGACACTGTTAACATAGGGCTTCCTTTTGGCACAGAACAATTTTAACAGGCATTTGTGGATGTAACTGTATTGTGGTACTTGACAAAGGTTTGCCAAAGTAGTCCTGAGCCCATGTGATAATATCGCTTATAAATCAATGACTGTTCTTGATGCAGTGCCGCATGACGGATTGGAGATCACGGCTGTTCAGCTTAGGCTTGCGCCCTTATTTTTAATGCACTGAAATTCCTTCAGATTCCTTCAGTCTTTTAATTATATTATCCACAGTTAAAGGTGAAATTTCCAAATGTCTTCCTATCTTTCTTTGAGGAACATTGCTTTTAAACATTTCAATATTTTTCTCACATATTTGTTGACAAACTGACAGTCCTCTGCACATATTTGCTCCTAAAGGACTAGACCTTTCTTGGATGCTGCTTTTGTACCCAGTGGCGGTTGTAGTTTAAATGGCACCCTGGGCGAAACCACCCCAATCCAAACATACCCCCTCGCCATCCCCCAAGAAATAAAGACACTATGTGGTTGACTTTATATATATTTTAAATATATACATTTAAAATAAATATTATAAATACATTTGAATATATTTGTTTATTTTCCATAAATATAACAATTTGTTTATTTTTATTACTATTATTATTATTATTATTATAAATAAAAAAACATAAATCAATCCTAAATGGAACTGAAAAACAATGTAAAGACACAACTGGAGTAATATTCTAAGACTTTCGCATGAATATTAATTATGACAGTTCTATAGAATACAAAAAATATATGTTTTATAGAAGTCAGCTGAGGTGGCTCGGGCATCTGTTTCGGATGCCTCCAGGACGCCTACCTAGGGAGGTGTTCCAGGCATGTCCCACCTGGAGGAGACCTCAGAGAAGACCTAGGACACGCTGGAGGGGCTAAGTCTCTCGGCTGGCCTGGGAACGCCTCGGGATTTTCTCAAAGCTGTTACTTCTCCCCATGCTGCCCCAGCAAGATGCCGCCCTGGGCAATCACCCATACTGCCCATGCCTAAATCCACCACTGTTTGTTCCAAATCATAATTGCACATAATTGCACATAACTGAACTATGCGGAATGCACACCAAAAAACTCAAACAAACAGGAAAGCGTGGACGAGTGGGATTATGGCGTCTGCTGCTTTAGAAACATTAATAGACGAATTAATATAAAAGAAAAACAAGACATCGGTAAAATGGGAATATTTTGGCTTCAAAGTCATACAAAATTAAAGTTTAATGTTTTGATAACTTCATGTGTATTTCAGGTATATTTCAGGAATGTGTATCGTCTGTAGTGACTGACTGTAATGTAATGTACTATAAAAATATAATTTGTCATTTATTTTCATAGGACAGTTATATAAAAATGCATTGGTTGCAGAATTTAAAGCAGCTTAATGATTTAAATGCTTCTTATTGGAAATTACGTCATTCGTTTACAATCTACTAACTACGGTTTGCTTTAAAAACATCTTAACAAACATAGTTACAAAGCCCCTAATGTAGAATTTGCCTTCATGTTTAAGAAAGAACTTACGAACAGCTGGTGAACCTTACCCAGGAGATAACTAATGCCATAACGCACCATCTTGCTAAAGACACGGTGCCTTTTAATGCAGTGACCAAAGAGGGATTAAAAAAAACTCCTCTAAATGCAGGATAAGAGATATACACGTTCGTCTCACACCTACTTTAGCCATTTTGGAGTACCACAGCTGTACGTTTAACGTCATGATATTTTGTGTAGCATCTGTGATCATTATTTTGTTTGAGACAATATAAGCTACAGAAAGGCTCTTATCAGCCATATTAGTTTGCTGAGTGTTCTGTATTTTTATAATTATTATTTTTTTGTTTGTATAATAAGCTATATTAATTTTAGTTTAACTCGTTTACGGAAATGTAAGTAATTTTATTTGTGCTTAGTTTGCTCTAGAGAAAAATTTGTGTTTAATTTCAAAATTTGTAAAAACTAATTTGAATAAAAGTTAATATCTATTTAGTTCCTTGTTCCTTGTAAAATATTTTGTTTTCATATTGTTTGCAATGAAATACAAGTCAAAGTAAATTTGGAAATCATTACTTTCTTTGTTTTTTATTTGCATTTCCATACTGTCCCAACTTTTTCTGATTTGGGGTTGTAAGGCGTCTCTACAAGCACTCAAGAATTTTGTTGATTCAGCTCATTTTTAGTAGTTTGAAGCTCCAAGAACACTTTTGTGCACACACACAAAAAAATAAACCTGTAAATATGATTTTGTTTACTCCAAGAACACTTTTGTGCACCAAAAAACCCTGTAAATATGATTTTGTTTGCTCCAAGAACACTTTTGTGCACCAAAAAAAACCCTGTAAATATGATTTTGTTTGCTCCAAGAACACTTTTGTGCACCAAAAAAACCCCTGTAAATATGATTTTGTTTGCCAATGTCTTCCGCATCAGGTCAGTATGTGCATTTACTACAGCCAGTACGATGTATTGCCATTAGAGTCAGCAGCACAACACAAAAGCGTCTTATTGTCCATTCTAAACTTACACCCTGATTTCGCATGAAAGACATAAGCAAACAAAGTCTTATTTACAGTTTTTTTTGGCACACAAACATTTTCTTGGAGCTTCACATGATTACAGTTGAACCACTGAAGCCACACGGGATGTTTTGACAATGTTTTTGGTACCTTTGCTAGACTTTGAATGTTTCAAGACCATGTCTGTAAAGAAGAGCTCTCAGATTAAATCTAAAATATCTTAATTTATGTTTTGGAGATGAGCAAAGGTCTCAGGGGACATATAGTTGAGTAATTAATTACATAATTGTCATTGTTGGGTGAACAAGCCCTTTAACCCACCAGCCTGATTTCACCAAGAAGGACATGTTCCTGGATTAACATCTACAGTAGGTAGATCAGCCAATCAAAATTAAGGGATATGTTTACTATTTATGTTAAGTTTAGGCTTACCGTTATGTGTTATCCAACTATTATTCCCAGCATAGGCTCATTCTAAAAGTTTCTTTTTATGCTTACCATTCGACTGCTTACCTCCGTATTGAATGGCTTTCCCGCTGTTACTAGTTTGTCCAGTGGCTTGCGTCAGATGTTGGCGGACTTGAGACGGAGAGGAGTTGACCTCTGACGGGATTCAAGGCCGGTGAAGAACGGTTCCAAAAAGCAGGAATGCCGAAAACACAAAAGCCAAAAAAAAAACAAGTAAATAACAGGGTGAGAATGTGGTAAAATCTGAAAATGTGGTAAAAATCAGGCGGCCACGAGGGCTTTTCTTTTTCTGGATTGCTTTTAAAAACACTTTAGGGAAGGCGGTGTGCGGGTTAATCGCTGCTTTTGAAAACAGTATCAGTTGGGTTTAGGGAAAGAGGAGGGTGGGTCAGTCGATCGGTCAGTCAGTCAGTCAGTCAGTCAGTCAGTTGTTCAGTCTGTCAGTCGACAGCGGCCTCTAGTGGATTTACGCCAGAACAGCAGGCGTGAATGGCACTTGCGAGAGAAATTTTAGATTTCAAAAAGTGTACACAGCGGCCTCTGGTGACATATTTGGACATATTGAGTGCTCTCCAGAAACATATGTAGGGGTACGTTTTCAGAATGAGCCTGGGTTGATTTTTCCATCTGATTTTATATATAAATATTAATAATTATTGTAAATAATTTACAGTTATGGTTGGCTTTAGGGTTAGGGAATAGTTATGGATTACATTTTTGAACAAAAATGATGTTCCAGGATTAACATAGATGTTAATCAAGGATTGTATGATACTTCGAAAAATCATGAAGTGCCCTTTTAACCACCTCTGTAAATGACACGAAGGTCAAAAGTTGATAACAGATTCTTCATTTTTGGGTGAACTAAGGGCCAAGACCCCCCCCCCCCCATTTTCTGCCATCATTAGTTGTTTACCACTTTTGAAAAATGCCTTTAGAGTGAGTGTGTGTAGCTGCAGAGTATAGGAAGAAAAACAGTCATCAACGACAGCTGCTTAACATTCTGACAGTTTGATTTTGCTTTGACGGTGTTAAAAGCATCTCGGTGCATCCTCCCAATAAATGTACATGACTATTCACAATTAAACATGTCAAAATGAACAGATATTCTATGCTTTTGTACGCTCTCTGCACATTACAGGCACACATATACTCAGTTAGGATTAGCCACAAATAAATGCACAGCCCTTTGTATTTTAAGTCTGCATCAATAATATTTATGATTGGTACAATAAAGGAATGGTAATGATTGGTGACAATGATCAAGTAAATGAATCATGTTTATGTCCAAACATTGTGGTATATAGAGAATTTAAGCTGTGGAGATACTTTAAAAATGTAAAAATCATCTAACACTTCACTTTTAATCCATGAACGCAGCGTCTTTTCCTCAATGCACGAGATCTCACTGACTGAAGTGTCTGTCACTCGGGAAACAATGCATGCTGAATACTTAATTGAAACATCTTCTGATTAGATAAGGACAGGCAGTCTCATTAATATAAGACACCAACATGTCACATAATAAGACTGTAATGTGCTACATTATTTCCTGTGTCTTCGACAGAGTGCAGGTCAGAGGATGAAAATAGAACATAAAAAGCTCAAAATGAAACAGTTCAAATTATATGAGGATAATGTTGGTTCTATTAAACTTTAGGCAACTAAAAAGCTCTGTAAAATATTTTAGTGTGTCTTGTAGGGCTGGGCAATATTGCAAAAAAAAAAAATTCATGTTTCATATAATTCATAATTGATATTTATTGAATATTTTTTAACAATCCATTTAGGAATATTAGGATTTTTTAATTATTTAACCCCTTTATTTTAATTTACCAACATTACTAAGGCAAATAGTTTTAATAGTCAAAACAAAAACATTTAAACTAAATATCGCATCTCTTTATAATAAAATAAACATAAGTGTTAAAGAGACTCTTAAAATTGATAAGTAACGTGTGCAATGGTAAAGGTAAATCAACATCTGTGAGGAGTGAATAATAATGAGACAGTAAACCTCAAACTTTGTCAACAACACAAATTATGATAATCAAGTCTGAGCTTTCAAATAAAAAAAGGATCATTATTTAAATACTTATTGTGTCACGATCATCAGCGATCATAACTCCCAGATCGCTGGATCTCACACACAAACACACATGGACTACAATTCCTCCATTAATGGACTACATATTCAGTCATGCAACACACATACTCACACCTGCTCCAAGTCTACTGATTACACTCGCACAACCTGAGCATTGTCAAAGACTGATTACAGACACTACTTAAACAGCACATACTCTCATTTCCATTGCCGATTCTTGTTATCTGTAAAGTGACATTACAACGCGTTTCCCTTAGTCTTGTTCCTCTGTGTTTTGATCTTTGCCTGGTTTCCCTTTCTCCTTGTTTGCCACTTGTCTATCGACCTTACGCCTGTTTTTGACTAAGATTCTGGACTGCCTTTATACATCTGTTTGCACCTGTGTTGACCGGTGTGCACCTGTGTTGCTTCCCTGACTTTGAATAAACCTGCACGTGGATCCTAAACCTCAGTTGTCTCTGTCATTCCCCGTGTTACATATTGCAACATTACAAATTTTTAAGTTGAATGACGCTCCTCTGGCGTCTCTCGTAACTAGGTGACCATCAACAGTTTTCTCAGAGGATGACAAACGGACAGACCATTGCTGCAGCTGCGATTCAAGTTTATGGAAAAAAAAACCTAAAAGCACTGCAGTGTTTAGGTGCACTGTGTTTGTCTCTGGTAATTAGTCTGTCGTTATGACTGAAATGTGTATATTCCATACAAATGTGACGCAGATTGGTTTGGTCTACATACATGAATCACGGTGCACATGTGGTATTTGGAAAAGTTGAGATGTTTTTCAAATAGGTGTACCTGGAAAATGCGCGTGCGTCACATGTGTGCCTCTTGCACACCATGTGTGCATTATGCAAGTCACATGCCTCCCTTGGAAGTCACAATCTTACACCCTAAGCTTATTGGCATTCCTTACATGCATTCGCACAGCAGCCACATTTTAATTAAAATAGCCTTCATACCAAACTTTTTTTTTTCATTATCAACAATGGTATTTGCCTCTGTATATTCCTTTAAAGTCAGCTTGAACCTTAAGTCGCTGAGACTTTTATTTCAGTTTGTTGATGCACTTTCAACGGAAATGGAATATTTAAAAGGGGGGCGGGGATTTCTATTTGCGCATCATTCCCTCATAGCGAACTGACGGTAAAAGGGGCGTGGTTAAGAATATTATGGTTGAAGCCATCAAACTTCCAAACGCAGAAGCAAATAGTCAGATTGGATTAAAGAGTACCAAAACAAACATTTCTTCTGTGTTTTTTCCTGTTCAACAGAAAAATAAGAAAATAAACATTGTAAATTTAGATTTCACACAGACTTTAAAGGTTCTTCAACTCTTGCTTAGTCTCTTACTGTGCATTCACACCGAAGGCGACGAGAGCATCAAAGTAGCCGGAAGTCATTCATTTTCAATGGTAGCTGGCGGCGAGAAGTGACAGGATGCATCTTTACTGGTGTTGGCATCAAGGAGAGTTGAAATCAAGTAAACTATGACGTGGTTCGGCTGCAAGCAATCGGAATGTAGACGTCCACCACTTGAGAGGCTTCCAGAGAGCACAGTGCCTTTGGTTCCAACCACAGTTGTTCCCGGGGGTTTGATTATTGCGGTCGCTGTATTTTCAGTTATTTACTGTTCCCTTACAGGAACATAAACCAAAAAAGTTTCTGGCGAGTTATGGATGTGCATATCCATTGTTTAAAGCGGAAATCTCATGCTAACTATAACGACAGAACAAAACAGTCTTGCTGCTGCAGAATATTTCAGAATATAGAAAAACATAAAGTATGGACCCACCAAACGCAACAACTTGATCTTCCATAATTGAATGAATTTGATAAAAAAGCACTCAATGGTTTATGCGGCAATGTGACTGATTTGCTGATACAGTATGAAGCAACGGCCCCTATAAATATAGAGATCAATGTAGCAAATTTTGACACTCTCTCCGGTGGAGCAGTAAAGGCAGACAGCGTTGTCGCCAGGGTGGCCAGAGCGAATTTTGACGCTCTTGCCGCCTTGGTGTGAACGCACAGTAAGTTCAAGGGAAAAATTTGAAGAATGGCATTAAAGTGCAGTGTATTTTCTGAAGACAACATGATTCTCAACCTTTTTGCCCTCAAGGCTGCCTTATAAAAAATAAAGGTTCTTTATTGCCATTTTTGTTTCTATGAAAAATCTTTAACAGCCATAAAACCTTTCCATTTGACAAAATGTTCCTCATGTTGAAAATGGTTCTTGAGAAAATTAAAATGTCCTTCACTCTAAGAAGTTGTTGCTACTGAACTACTGACTGAAAGGGTCTTTGGGAAACCAGCAATGTTATATGGCATCACAGCAACATACAAACAAATAACACTAACGAACGAACGAGCAAAACTAACTAACTGAATGAATGAATCTTTATTTTTCATCACCATGTCACAGAAATGTATAACTTTTTGATTGAGTGTGCAATGAGTGTTTATCATGATTTCCTCATCTGCCAAAGATGGTTGGGTTCAAGGGTGGTGTTTGGGGGCCCTGTCTCTATTTTAAAAAATATTTAGTTTTTGTAGGAAATAAAATCATATAATTTCATACAAACTAAAACACTTTCATGACAGTTCCTACAATAATTATGTTTCCTTGTGAGATCTGGTCACTGGTGGAAAGAGTACTGAAAAATCATACTCAAGTAAAAGTACTGTTACTTGCCTAAAAATTTAATGCAAGTAGAGTAAAAGTATCTGTTGTAAATATTACTCAAAGTATGAGTAAAATGTTGACCTTTCAATAGTACTCAAGAGTAGTGAGTATTATGCTGTAAAAAGCGGATGCATTTACATGTAATTTGTGGATGTGTGGCACACAACGTTATAAGACGTTAATATTAAGTTAGATTTAGGTTGTGATGTCAGGTGATCAAAATGCAATGTCTGGTGATATTTGGTTGATTTTCAGGTTGTTTTAAAAAGTGACCAAAATCCAGCATTAGGCCAACATCTTAAAGCACTGTCATATTGACATCAAAACCGACATTTATTTGTCAGGTATGTCAACATCATAGACACATGTCATAGTGTTAACATCTACATCATAGTGTTATAGACGTCATTGTGTTAACATCTACACATTATCAAGCTGTAACATCAGACGTTGATGTTTGGTTGAATTTAGGTTGGACGTTGGACATTGACGTCGACCTGACGTTGGGTCCTGACGTCAACCCGATTTTGTAAAAAAGACGGTTGCTGGTTCGAGTTCTAGCTGGGCCAGTTGGCATTTCTGTATGGAGTTTGCATGTTCTCCCCATGTTGGCGTGGGTTTCCTCCCGGTTCTCTGGTTTACCCCACAATCCAAAGACATGTGCTATAGGTGAATTAAATAAACTAACTTGTCTGTAGTGTATGAATGGGTGTTTTGGTTTCCAATACAGAGTTGTAGCTGGAAGGGCATCCGCTGCGTAAAACATATGCTGGAGTAGTTGGCAGTTCATTTCGCTATGGTGAACTTTGAAATAGAGACTACACCGAAGGAAAATGAATGAACATTAGAATGCACCATGAACAAACAATGAACAAATACTGTAATAAATGTGTTGTTCGATGTTTGTTCATGTTTGTGAATGCATTAATTAGCATTACAACCTTATAATAAAGTGTTACCCAAACTCAAAACACTTTCGAAGGCCTCAGAAACGTCTCTCTTCATCAAAAGTAGCTTATCTTCAGCGATATTAATGCACTCTTCACAGACTCTCTAATGATAACGATCAAGCGTTTGCTTATCTCTTTCTCTCTTTCCCTCCTGTTTCTTTTTCATGCATGAACTTGGTGTTAATTGGCAGTTATATCCATATCTTTCCCCTTCCTGTCCCTGCTCAGTAAGAGATTTGATTAAATAATAAAAAGTTTTTCAGTCGCTGTTATTATCCTCGTTTTTTCACCCATGTCTGTTGCCATTATGAAAGGGAAAAAGAAAAGAGTTTAAAAGAAAGAAGCATAAATCCTCTTTTTAGATCAAAGTTCAACACAGCTCGAGTTATTAAGGGGTTTTGATGAGAAATGTGTTCAAATGTGTTGTCATACACGAATGCCTTGAAGTAGGGAAATATTGTTTCTGGCATGACAGAAGAAGTTAAAAGTGAGGGTTGATTTTATAAGATTTCAAGGGCTTGGAAGTAATTTCCTTTCATGAGAACTGAAAATCATCTTCTGAAATGAGCTTATCCAGATGTCGCGTTTGCAGTAAAGCCGAAAACATTCCAAACAAAAAGTAATGGGAATATCGGGAGACTGGAAATAAATAAATATATACACATATTTTACGCAAGTACTCAACATTGATAACCCCTAGTCAAACATAATAGAGTAAAAGCATGCTGCTGAAAGCCTGGGTCTTTGATCCTCTCAGGAGAGTGAAGCAAAGAAAGAACCGCTTCATGTAGTCGCATCAAAAACTGTGAAAACACCCTCAAAAAATCGTGTTTTTTCGTCTTTTCAGGTGTAAATATTTCTCTGGTTTGCTGGGTCTGTGTGCGCAGAATGTGGTGAGTTATGCAGAAGGGCAGCAGAGGGCAGAGACAATAGATAAAGCATGAAAGCACACCCTTGCTGTACATCCATAAAACTTCACCAACCAAATAATAAGTGTCTCACATGTGGCTTCTCTCTACTACTGACTCATGAGCTTCAGGCGTTTTACAGCACTCGCTGCCTTACACTGGTTAGTTAACAAGAAATTGAATGAAAAAGACTCATGTGTCTTACGTATTTATCCTCGCGTGGATTTAAGAATGAAGAATTTATTGATTTATTTAGAGACGGTTTTATTGTAACTGAATAGGGGATTATGAAAACAAAAAAACTAAGTTTAGATTGGAGTGGTGTCAGAAGCACAGTTAAAGTCACCAACCAAAAGGTATGGCTGCATTTCATTTTTTAAACGAGCACTAAGGGGCGGTATGACACCATTCCTTTTCGCGCTTACCAACTGTACGCTTACCTCTGTATGAACAGCTTTTCTGCTGTAACCACTTTGTCCCATCAGCTCGCCATGTACGTCGGCAGACTTGAGAAGCAGAGAGGAGTTGACCACGACGACAGGGTTCTGGTGAAGAACGGTTCCAGAAAGCAGGTAAGACAAAAACAGAATCCAAAAAATAAAATAAACAAGTAAATAACACGGTAAAAGGATTGGTTGATAAAATTGTTTGGGTTTAGGGAAGGAGGAAGGTAGGTCAGTCGATGTGCGGTCAGTCAGTCATTCAGTCTGTCAAACAGTCAACAGCAGCCTCTGGTGGATTAACATGAGAACAGCAGGCATAAATGGCACTCGCGAGAGAAATTTAAGATCTCAAAAAGCATAAACAGCAGCCTCTCGTGGGTTTGTGAAAACTAAAACTACAAAGATACATACCTCCTAGGATGTATTTCGCTGTCTCCAGAAATGTATATAGAGGTACATTTTTTAGAATGAGCCTGGGTTGTTTTTTTTGCAGTTTGTGTTTTTGCGAATCCACCAGAGGTCGCTGTGTACGCTTTTTCAGATCTTAAATGTGTCTTGCGAGTGCCATTTGCGCCTGCTCTTCTCACATAAATATACCAGAGGCCACTGTCGACTGACTGACTGACCGATCGACTGACCAACCCATCGACCGACCCACCATCCTCCTTACTCAAACCCAACCAATAATGTTTTCAAAAGCACCCATTGACCCACACACCCGCTTCCCTAAACCCAACCAACAGTGTTTTCAAAAACAATCCAGAAAAGTCCTTGTAGCTGCCTGATTTTTTACCACATTTTCAGATCTTACCACATTCTCACCCTGTTATTTAGTTGTTTATTTTATTTTTTGGCTTTTGTTTTTGTTTCACCTGCTTTCTGGAACCGTTCTTCGCCAGACTCGAACCCCGTTGTCTCGGTCAACTCCACTCCAGGTCAATTTGTCCACTGGACAAACTGGTAGCAGCAGAAAAGCCTTCCACACGTGTTGAAATTCACACATAAATTTTAAATACTCCCACTGAACCTGAACCCTCCTACGTTATTTTTTGTATTTGACCGTTAGAACGCATCAAAGTTTCCATGGTGATGCATCAAGTTTATGGGCTCATTCTGAAAACATAGCTCTATATACATTTTTGGAGTCGTAGAGAAGAGTTGACCATGACAACAGGGTTCAGGTTAGTGAGTACAGTAAGTCGACAGCGACCCCTGGTGGATTTACGCCAGAACAGCAGGCACGACTGGCACTCGCAAAAGAAATGTGAGATCTAAAAAAGTGTACACAGGGGATTCACAAAAACTGCAAGAAATGTAGCTCCTGGGACGTATTTGGCGCTTTCCAGAAATGTATAGTGTTACGTTTACAGAATGAGCCTGGGTTAAGTCTATCATGTGACACAACAAGATTTATGAATATTTTGTCTTTTTTCTCTTTTTTCTTTTTTGCAAACATTGACAAAAATCCTAATTATATTAAGAAATATCTGATTTAGTGGCTAATTCATGTGAATTTGTCCGATCTCATTGTGCAATTTAGTATGATTGGCTCATCCCCCGATGATAGTTAGGTTTAGGGGTGGGTTTTGGTTAAAAGTCGTACGATTATGATGTAGTGCCTGTTGTTGGTGTCCCGAATCTGGAAATCCTCTTGCTGACAGCGGACAACAGCTCATCAAACTGGGCTCAGCTTAGTCGGACGCACTGCTGAAAGCCTTTATCATCCAGGTATAGTTTCTGGAGGTGTTGATGAACTCACAGAACTGGGTGCACCTCTGAAAAAAATCTAGTGCATTCAGACATGGCGCCGAACGAATCTACAGTGTTTTTCAGCCTTCCTAAAGCACATGAAGTACAGCTACTATCTCAATAAAATCCATATTAGCCATTTAGCAATGTCACCGGGCAGACAGAAGCCCTGCCCATGATGCGAATCTGCATCTATTGTAATTTGATGCGTAAATAAAGTGAATTTGACATGCGAATGAAGCGAGTACACTTAAAATGTTCACACGTCTATTTACACGTGAATAACACAATTTATTTGCACGTGCCATGTCTGCTGTGTAGTTTGTGATTGAAACAGTTTTACAATAAACTTACTATTTGATCTTTGGCGGGTGATGGCCTGCTGTATTTACAACATGTCATTTCATCAACTTCTCTTGATTTAATTGAAAGTAGCTGTTTAATTAGGAAAAGAATAGAATATGTTCAAGTTACAATAAACAGTGTGTATCGGATGTAAATAAAGCACATTGTCAGATTATGTGTAAAATTATTATTATTGTCACAGACATCAGTGAATGTTTGAAGTGCTCTCTGGAGTTTCTTTCTGAAATGAACAGTTTTCTCTAAGGCTCTTGAGAGTATGATCATTTGTTATGCAAATCAAGTAAAATTTACCTTTACATATTTTCTATTTTAATGCATTTTTAAAGGTAATTTATACTAGTGACGTGAAAGTAGGTTTTTTATCAGCTAATTCTCTAGTCCTCAAAGTTCTATGACCCTTAAGAAAAACGTTTAATATGATCATTTAGTTCAAATTTTTATTTAAAACATTTCTTATTATTATCTCTGTATGTTTGTTTTTGGTAAAATATTGTGTTATAAGATATTGTGTTTTAGGTAATGAACAAAAAAAGCTTAAAATATCAGCATTTATTTATTTTATTTTTAATGTTTATTTATTTTTATTTATTTATTTATTTTACTGTCACTTTCGATCAATTTCATGCAACCTTCCTGAATTCTATGTTTCATTCTTACGTACAATACATGACACTTGTGTGTTAACAGCCTATAGGATTTTCAGCCAAACAGTAACAGTAAATCAATTACAAATCCCAAAACTGAGCTCATTACAGTGCATTACGGGATTGTGTTTTTCCCATGAAGTATACATGCAACGATAATATAGGCAGCTCAGAAGGTTAAGAGATTTGACCACCAGCTGACCTTAAAGCTTAAAGAGCGTGTCCAGTCTGGAGGGAAAGCGAGGGTCAAAGGCCTGTGTGAGCATTGACAGAGATCTTCAATCCTTACTGGATTCTCCCACACTCTTGTGGAAATACTCCCATACACAAGCAGCATTAAAAGCAGATTATTGGTATGCATGACCCTGTAGGTCTTGAATACATTAACACAATCACGTGTCATTATCTGACAGCCGAAGCTGAAAAATTCTTCAAGCTAAATTCTGTACTCTTTCTAAATCTCAATTTACCCTCTTGGTATGCTGCATTTGCTCACATGTGTGCAACTTAAGTCAACACAGTGCAGGTGAACATGGCAAAATAAAATAAGTGATAGTTATACTTCCCCAGTTGATTGATTACATCAAGAATGGCAAACTTGTTTGTATTATTAGTTTACTTAAATGTTATCTCTAGATAAGCAAATGTATCCCGATTAAATATGCACAATTTGCATACATTTCTAGCACAGAAATTATGAACTTTAGATGACGTCAGGTTCAGAATTCTGTATTCATTGCTTTTAAATATTACAGTAAAAGGTTTTCATAAAGGTAGATCTCTTTTAATAACTCCATACTTAAGAAAAAAACTGTTAACAGCCAGAAAAATGACGTTTTCCATAGTGTTTTTAAAATAAAATGTTCTATATAATCAAACTAATTATCTACACTCACCGGTCACTTTATTAGGTACACTTTACTAGTACCAATTTGGACCCCCTTTTGCCTTCAGAACTGCCTTAATCCTTCATGGCAGATTCTCCTCAGAGATTTTGGTCCATATTGACATGATAGCATCACACAGTTGCTGCAGATTTGTCGGCTGCACATCCATGATGCGAATCTGCCGTTCCACCACATCCCAAAGGTGCTCTATTGGATTGAGATCCGGTGACTGTGAAGGCGATTTGAGAACAGTAAATGCTTAGTGCTTAGCTCAGTTAGCACTTTATGACATGATGCTTTATCCTGCTGGTGGTAGCCATCAGAAGATGGGTACTCTGTTGTCATAAAGGGATGTACATGGTCAGCAACAATACTCAGGTAGGCTGTGGTGTTGACACAATGCTCAATTGGTACTAACTAGCCCAAAGTGTGCCAATAAAATATCCCCCACGCCATATGCTTATTTCACGCGGCCGCCATTTTAAAGAACCAAAGCGAGGCTGCGGTGGGAAGAAACCCGGAAGTATAGGACCAGCACTGTAAACATTGCAGTAACATTGCTGTGGACTGTAAACCTCCAGCTGTTGCCGAGAATTCAAAATGCAGAAATGGTGTAAACATCACTTTAATATCATTCAGTAAGTTTAATTTAAACAATTAAAAGCGATTTAGCATCAAGCAACATCACAATCTCTTAAAGAGTAATATGGTCAAGTGTCCTCCTAGGCTTCACTTCATGGCACTAGTTAAACACCGTGGGGACGATTTTCAGCTTCAGCCTATGTAACCTGGTGAGCTATAAAACACTGCAGTCCTCTGTAGCACACCCTCATGTTGTCTGGAATAGTGTTGTCCCGGTACTAAAGTTTTAAAAACATCCATTTCCCGCTAACATTTAAGCGCCACTGAGCGCATTCATAAACAGCACTGATTTACCATAGTATTCACCAGTGCTCATCAGTTTACCGCTCTTCACCCAGTGCAAACACAGATACACGGACACTGGAGCACGAAGCAGCCGTGAAGATCAGTCGAGTTATCAAGCAGATCGCTTGTCTGTGTTTGTGCTCAGTAAACAGCGGAGGGTGAACTGATGACCTTCTCGACCAATCACAATCGTTTCTGTTGAGCACAAGAACACAATGGCAAATCAGCACTGTTTTAAGAAAGCCATCAACAGTGCCTTAAATGTTAGTGGGAAACTGACGTTTTTTCTTTTAATTTAGTATCATGACTTAAGTCTAATATAGTGAAAGAATCCATTCATTAACTCGAGTTTGATAAATAGCATGTAAAACGTGTGTTTGGGAAAGAAAACGTTAGCTAGCTAGTGCCATTTCCCTTAACTTAGCTTAATATTAGCTCTGATATCCCTTTTTATTTTCACCATTCATTCAGAATGGACCTTTGGGTCACTCGGAAGGCGGTGAAATGATAAATTTGTGTCACTTTCTCTTCACTGATAAGACATACAGCCAGGTACACAACGCTCCTATGTAACTCCCAACGATACTTCCGGGTTTCTTCCCACCGCAGCCTCAATTTCGCTGGTGGCCATGTGAAATCAGTCTATTACACCACCACCAGCAGCCTGAACCGTTGATACAAGGCAGAATGGATCCATCCTTTCATGCTGTTGATGCCAAATTTTGAACCTATCATCCGAATGACGCAGTGGAAATCAAGACACATCAGACCAGGCAACTTTTTCCAATCTTCTAATGTCCAATCTGGTGAGCCTTTGTGAATTGTAGCCTCAGTTTCAGTTAAGCCTGGTTTATACTCGACTCTTCTGCTAGTGTCACTCGAATCCGACGTCTGCGAGGTTTGCTTTGGGTGCGCGAGACATGATTTCGGCTGCCGAAGCGTATGATTTGTTTTGAGACTCGAGTGAACAGTTTGCATGGTGTTGCATTTGATTTAAGTTGAATATGAAACACTTTTAAGAGATTTTTGTCTAAAATAGGGACAGGACACCTGTACAGACATCTTTATGATCAGTGATCGAGATAACCAGATGACCAATAATTCTTGTTCTTGGCTAGAAATTGCAACAGCTATGGCAAAGGAGGAAAGTTTTTGTTAAAAGTTTGGAAAAACCTGAGGGATACGTTTGTTAAAGCCAAAAGAGGCCATGGCAAAAGTGGAGACCCAGGTACAAAATTACAGAAATATGTTTTTTCGTTGTATACGATGTATATGTTACAATTTTGAATTTAAAACAATTTAATAGTTACAAGACTATAATTAAGGAACAAATTATTTCTTTGATAACTGGAAAGGAATAATGGAACCTATCGGTTTACAGTATACTGGTGGTGATAATGGTCAGGAATGTTGGTCCAATATTGCCTTTTTAGCATAAGAAGACGACAGAAACTAGCCAGACAGTAATGTGTGAATTGTGGAGCGGGCTAAATCTTAAAAAAACATCTGTATTTTTTAGTAAGTGTTCTTTTTTTTTGTTTTTAAGACCGCCCTCTGTCGTTTTAAAGAATATCACAATGCCGAATGCAGCAAGTATAAAAGCCTCGTCTGTTTCGTGAGGTGCGCGCGCAGTCAGCGGAGGTGTGTGATGCTGCGCCAGGCGTTTAACTGCTGCTCTCTGGATATTTTCTATTTTTGGAGCATTCTATATAAACCCTAGAGATGGTTGTGCGCGAAAATCCCAGTAGATCAGCAGTTTCTAAAATACTTAGACCGGCCCATCTGGCACCAACAACCATGCCACGATCAAAGTCACTTAAATCCTCTTTCTTCCCCATTCTGATGCTCAGTTGAACTGCAGCAGATCGTCTTGACCATGGCTGGTCTTGCCAGGTGTCCTTAGAAGAACGAACTTGAGAGACCGGGAGAACAGAGAACGCGTCGTCTGAGAAATGAGATGCTGCGTTCTTCTTGATGGTCACGTGACCTTCACGTGCTTTTAATGGAAAATTATTTAAACATTACAGCATATATACAACGATTTATTGTTTTTGTTGTATACTCTGCATAAAGACTTTACAAATATACATTGCACAATATAAATAAAACAGATTTTAATACGAATTTTAGCAAACAGACACCCTTAATGTGTTTATTCCTTTATTAAGACTTTCATGGTAATGTTTACTTACAGCGTTTTATTTAGAGAAACTCCTGAGATAAATAAGTTGTATCTCTGAACTTTAATAATAAATCTATATAAAATGCTGCGCTTCCCACCTCCAGTCGCAATGACTTCTGGGATGTCTAGAGCGAGTTCGCTGCTCAAGTCTGCATCGGTGCGTCCTCAATATCAAGAACACATCCAGGAAGTTTCACACGTTCTCCGTTCTTGCGGTCTTGGGTATTAGAACTGAACTTTGGCAGTTGATGATGACGGTGCACGAAAACACGAGGACGCAAGATCACTGAAGAACGCATATTGAGAAACAGCCCATGTCTACATGCCTAAATGCATTGAGTTGCTGACATGTGATTGGCTGATTAGAAATTTGCGTTAATGAGCAGTTAGTAAAGTGTACCTAATAAAGTGGCCGGTAAGTGTATATATACTGTAATTGAAATCTACAGATACAAATTTATAAAGTGCAAAAAATAAAACACTTGAAAGTGTATTTTGGATATTTTCTTGACATTAGACACTTTATCAATTGAGAAAAAAGCCCAAAATCTCAAAACAGACATATTCTGCCTGTAGTGTCTCGCCTTAAATGCCATTTTACTGCGGGGTTAAAAAAAAAAAAGGAGAAGGAAACTGCAAAGAGTTATCTTTAGAAAAAAGATTTGCTTTATCTTGGATGAATCATGCTGTCGCTTTGAGCCGATTCGCTGTTAAATGACAGGTCTTTCAGCTTCTGTACTTCTGCGCGGCTGTTAAACGCAAATCTTCATAGCAGCGTGGAGACAGAATTTCACAGCCTTTCCCATTTGATAAAACAGTCTCAGTGTGGCGGAGAAAGCTGACGCACCTGGATGAGCTTTGAACAGTAACTAGTGTGAATTTTGTCACATCGCAAACTTTTGAAAACACAGATTAATTATAAAACAATGTAAACAGAGGAAGAGTTCGGAAAGATACTTCTCTTCTCTCTCCATCTGTGGTAAAAATCAGATCTGTAAATTATCTTTCTTCTTTCGCAGCAGGAGGGGGAGCGCTAATATTCAATTCAACAGATTCAAAGTCTTCTATCAAACTGTTTTTTCCTCATCTGATCTCTCTCTCTCGTATGCGGACTGTAATGTTTGAAGCAGAGAAGACGTGTGTGACGGAGATACAGGAGCCTCCCGTTGAGTGTGTGCGCTGAGGATAAAAGAAGCTCATCTCGTAGAAGAGTTTAGAGTTACTTTAAACAAAAGAATCCAAAAGTTCTTCAAAGTTTCCTGCTGAAAATGAAGAAATCCATCAATCTTTAGAGGACCTGTGGGTTAGTTTTATGAATATACATAAATATGAATATGCAATTTGGAATTTGTTCTCCATTTGAATAAAATTGCTATAAAATTATGATTATTATTAGTAGTAGTAGTATAATTAATAATCTCGTTAACACTTTACAATAAGGTTGTATTAGTTAATGTATGAGAGATCCGCAGATGGATGGCAACATCAACAGCCTGAGGTATCAAGATATTTAAGCTGCCTATTACACTACAAACCACAGGAGAGGGCAAATTCTTCAGCAGTATAGCACTTCTTCTTATACTTCAGCCTCCACATCAAAGTTCCTAAAATCAAAGAAGGTCAAGGTGCTCCGGTGTCACGAGCAATGAAGAGATGAACTCAAATGCAGAAAAATAATGTCTTTATTTAAGGAGCGAGTCTCAGGGAAAGTAACAAAACCAAATTAACCCAGTTGGGTAAACGCTGAGGGTGCGTCAAGGACAAAACCCAGAACAACGGGACGCTCGCTCACTGGCAGGCCTGGACACAAACAAAAGGTGAGTAACGGAGTGCTTCGCACAGACACACAAATGACAACATACTGACAAACATGAAGGGAAATGACGTGCTATAAATAGGGGAAAAAGGGAATAACAGGCAGGTGGAAAGAGTTAGCAGAAATGATTGGTGCTCCTGTGATTGCAAATAAAACAGGTAAAACTAGGTCATCTGTAAATGCAAGGTAGGGGAGGAGAGCAAGAACGCAAGGTACGGTGACAGTACCCCTCCTCTCAAGAACGCCCCCTGGCGTTCCCTGAAGACTCACCATGGACCTGATGAAACTGGTCAATGAGAGAGCGGTCCAGAATATCCCGAGCTGGGATCCAACATCTTTCCTCCGGACCATACCCCTTCCAGTCTACCAGATACTGATAGCCTCTGCCTCTCCTCCTCACATCCAGGAGACGGCGCACAGTGTATGTAAGTGCACCCTCAACCAGTCTGGGAGGCGGAGGAGCAGAGGTTAAGGGCTGCAGGGGGGAGCGAAGAACAGGTTTGATCTTAGATACATGAAAGACCGGGTGAATGCTTCTAAACTGAGGGCTTAATTTGAGTCGAACCGACACTGGACTGAGCACCTTGATAATAGGAAAAGGTCCGATGAATTTGGGTCCCAATTTACGTGAGGGAAGTCTAAGGGGAATGTCTTTGGCTGACAACCAAACCTTCTGGCCACACACGTAAAGAGGGGGCACGGAACGGTGGCGGTCCGCAGAAGCCTTGTTCCTCTCGCCAGTCCGAATAAGGGCCTTTCTGGCGATTCTCCATGTCTGGAGGCATCTTTTAATGAACGAATGCACGGAGGGAACAACGGCATCAGGTTCTTGGGAAGGGAATAGAGGGGGCTGGTAGCCTAGGCAGCACTGGAAAGGAGACAACCCCGTAGATGAAACGGGGAGGGAGTTATAAGCGTACTCGACCATGGTTAACCTGGAACTCCAAGATGACGGTTCCCCTGACGCCACACAACGCAGGACCCTTTCCAGGTCCTGATTAGTTCGTTCGGCCTGGCCGTTGGTCTGTGGGTGGTACCCAGAGGAAAGGCTAGCAGTCGCCCCCAGCTGTCGGCAGAATTCTGCCCAAAACCTGGACACAAATTGGGGACCCCTGTCTGAAACCACGTCAACCGGGAGGCCATGAATACGGAAGACGTGGTCTAAAACAACGGCAGCTGTCTCCCTCGCTGAAGGTAATTTGGGGAGGGGAATAAAGTGTGCCGCCTTCGAGAATCTGTCCACCACAGTGAGGACTACAGTGTTGCCACTGGATGGGGGTAATCCCGTGACGAAGTCCATCGCTATGTGTGACCAGGGTCGCGAAGGGACAGGCAGTGGCCGGAGAAGCCCTGCTGGGGGTCGATTAGAACTCTTAGCCACCGCACAGACCGGACAAGCCAACACAAACTCACGAGTGTCCCGTACTATCGAGGGCCACCAGAACCGTTGCTTAATTAACCCAATGGTGCGATCTGCTCCTGGGTGGCAGGCTAGCTCAGATGAGTGACCCCACTGTAACACCTTGGTCCGGACCGACTCAGGCACGTATAGCAAGTTACTAGGGCACTTAGTGGGCGTAACGATGGTGCGGAGTGCTCTAAGAACCACAGACTCCACCCCCCAGGCTACCCCTGCCACCACACGTTCGGGTGGCAGAACAGCAGCCGGAGAGGTGGGTTTGGGCTCAACCTCACTAAGACGTGACAGGGCGTCTGCTTTACCGTTCTTGGACCCCGGGCGATAGGAGATGTGGAAATCAAACCGGCCAAAGAATAATGCCCAACGAGCCTGACGAGAATTTAGTCGTTTGGCAGATCTAATGTATTCTAAATTCTTATGGTCGGTCCAGACTACGAAAGGAACCCCCGATCCTTCAAGCCAGTGACGCCACTCACCCAACGCCAACCTGACAGCCAGTAACTCCCTGTTCCCGATGTCATAGTTTCGTTCCGAAGGGGTTAGTCGGTGGGAAAAGAAGGCACAAGGGTGTATTCTGTCGTCAGATGGTGACCGTTGGGACAAAATGGCCCCTACACCTACCTCTGATGCATCAACCTCCACCACAAACTGACGGGATGGGTCTGGATTGACCAAAATGGGTGCAGAAATAAAGCGCCTCTTTAATTCAGAGAAGGCAGTTTGGGCCTGAGGGGACCACTCAAATCGTTTGTGGATGGAGGTGAGATTTATCAGAGGTAGAGCAACCTGGCTAAAATTGCGTATGAATCGCCTGTAAAAATTGGCAAACCCCAGAAACCGCTGGACCGCCTTGCGACTGTCTGGGGTGGGCCAATCCGCAACTGCTTTTACTTTGGCAGGATCCATTTGCAATCCTTCAGGCGACAGAACAAACCCCAGGAACGAAACCGACTGTGTATGGAAGTCACACTTCTCCACCTTGGCGAATAGACGATTCTCCAGCAGCCGCTGAAGCACCCGCCTGACGTGCTGGACATGCTCCTGTTCATTCTGGGAAAAAATCAGAATGTCATCAAGATAGACGAACACAAAATTATTGACCATGTCCCGGAGCACGTCATTGACGAGTGCCTGGAAGACCGCCGGTGAATTGGAGAGCCCAAAGGGCATAACAAGATACTCGAAATGACCAGTGGGGGTGTTAAAGGCGGTCTTCCATTCGTCCCCCTGCCTAATCCGAACTAGGTGATAGGCGTTGCGGAGATCTAATTTAGTAAAGATGGTTGCCCCCTGCAGGAGATCGAAGGCCGATGACATCAGTGGCAATGGATAACGGTTCTTTATCGTGATGTCATTCAACCCCCGATAATCAATGCAGGGGCGCAGAGATCCATCCTTTTTCTCCACAAAAAAGAACCCGGCCCCAGCTGGAGAGGAAGAAGGACGTATAATACCTGCTGCTAGAGAATCGTGGATGTACTTCTCCATGGCCTCCCTCTCGGGTCTAGTCAGAGAGTATAGACGCCCCCTAGGTGGAGAAGTGCCAGGTAATAGGTCGATAGCACAGTCGTACGGGCGGTGCGGAGGAAGCGATGAAGCCCGGGACTTACTAAATACCGCTCTCAAATCATGGTAAACGACAGGTACGCCAGTCACGCTCACCTCCTCCTGTAACATAGAACGAGAAGAAAGGGGAGAACATGCAGAGCCAAGACACTGAGACAAACAATAGGGACTCCAAGAAGATACAGAGCTGAGAGCCCAATCAATATGAGGGTTGTGCTTGACTAGCCAGGTGTGACCCAACACTAAGGGGGCCGTGGGAGAGTGAATGAGGAGAAACTGTAACTGCTCCACGTGATTGCCTGACAGTGTGAGTGTGAGGGGAATAGTGCAGTGGGTTATCACAGCTAGGTGAGAGCCACAAAGAGTTTTGGCTGAAATGGGGTTATCCAGAGCGACCATAGCAATTCCCAGTCGCTTAGCCAAGTCTAAGTCCATAAAGTCCCCTTCAGCACCGGAATCAATAAGGGCAGACACCTGCTTAACAAAACCCTTAATATTTAACCAGGCCTGGAGTGACGCCCGACCCCCAGGCAGTGCACGTGTGTTCGTGGTGCTCACCGTTAATCCGCCCTTAGATGGCTTACGCCGCTCTCTGATAGGGCACGAGGCCACCTGATGCCCCGCCTCCCCGCAGTAAAGGCAGAGGCGGTTAGAAATGCGGAAGCGTCGCTCCGTCGCCGACAAACGAGCTCTTCCGACTTGCATCGGCTCCTCCTCTGAAAATTCGGGGTGTTGTGCCACGAGAACATCCAGCGCGCCGGTGTTCCTAGCTGAACCCTCGTTGACTCCGCCTCTGCGATGACGCGCCCTGAGCGCGAGCCGGTTGTCGACCCGGATGGCGAGATCGACGAGTCCATCGAGACTGGACGGCAGCTCGAGCGAGAAGATCTCGTCCTTAACGTACTCCGCCAAGCCGTGAAGGAAGTGGTCCCATTGAGCCTTGGCATTCCAGCCGCTGTTCGCCGCCAGAGTGCGGAACTCAATGGAATAATCCGTCACTGATCGGTCCGCCTGTTGAAGTGCCGCTAATGCTCTCGCATTCTCAGTCTGCAGGGGGGAACGGTCGAACACCTTCTTGAGTTTGTCGGAGAAAGCTTTAAATGATGTGCAGCATTCGTTTTTGTTGTCCCACATCGCCGTGCCCCATTCTCTGGCCCGGCCAATCAGGAGAGTTATAGTAAAGGCTACCTTGGAAGTCTCTGTGGGGAAGCAAGATGGCTGGAGCGAGAAGGTGAGGGAACACTGAGACAAAAAGGATCGACAAGTGTCGGGCTCACCAGAGTAAGCGGCGGGTGGGTTGAGTCGAGGTTCTGCCTGTCGTGAAGGGGTTATCGCCTGTTCCGACGATGCAGCCGCTGGAGGATCCGGAAGAGCCGCTGGAGGATTAGGGAGAGCTGCTGGAGGATTCGAGAGGGCAAGCTGCAGCTGATTAAGGCGCTCGGCGAGCGCAGCCAGTTGTTGCGACACCTCTGCGAATGCCTGGTGGGAGGCCGCGATTTCCTCCTGTTGTCGCCCCAGCAAAGCGCCTTGTTGGGCGAGCGCTCGGCGAATATCAGCGTCTTCTGCTGAGTCCATGTTGGTCAGTATGTTCTTGTCACGAGCAATGAAGAGATGAACTCAAATGCAGAAAAATAATGTCTTTATTTAAGGAGCGAGTCTCAGGGAAAGTAACAAAACCAAATTAACCCAGTTGGGTAAACGCTGAGGGTGCGTCAAGGACAAAACCCAGAACAACGGGACGCTCGCTCACTGGCAGGCCTGGACACAAACAAAAGGTGAGTAACGGAGTGCTTCGCACAGACACACAAATGACAACATACTGACAAACATGAAGGGAAATGACGTGCTATAAATAGGGGAAAAAGGGAATAACAGGCAGGTGGAAAGAGTTAGCAGAAATGATTGGTGCTCCTGTGATTGCAAATAAAAACAGGTAAAACTAGGTCATCTGTAAATGCAAGGTAGGGGAGGAGAGCAAGAACGCAAGGTACGGTGACACTCCGGGACTGGCCAGCCCAGTCACTAGACATAAATATTATTGAGCATGTCAGGGGTAAGATGAATAAGAAGGCATTTGAGATAAATCCAAAGAATTCTGATGAACTACGGGAGTCCTGCAAGAACACTTTCTTTGCCGTTCCAGATGACTTTATTAATAAGTTATTTGAGTCACTGCAGAGATGGATGGATGCCGTCCTCCAAGCTCATGGGAGTCAAACACAATATTCATTCTTTTTTCACTGCAACATGACTTTATATTCTATACTGTACATTATTTCTTTTAAGTGACAAGACTTTTGTCTAAGCAAAGTCAGACATTACTGTCCTAATTAAATAATTAAAAATCAAGGCATGATCATATTTTATTTTGGTAAAAAAAAGTGTAATTAGAGGCCTTTGCTTTTCATATAAGCCATTTTTGATGCCAAATAATCAACTAGAATTCAAGTTATTATTTGTTGTTCCTAAAACTTGGATAGGCGACAAGACTTTTGTCAGGTAATGTGTATATGCATTTACAAAAAATGAACAACACATTTATTACACTAGTTGTTCATGTTGAAAATATAGTTGTTGAAAATATAGTTGTTCATTGTTAGTACATGTTAACTCACAGTGCAATAATTAATATAAACAAGTGTGACTTTGGATTTTAATAATATATTAGTTAAACTAGGATGAATAAACTATGTACAAGCATTGTTCATACTTAGTTCATGTTAGTAAATATATTAACTAATAGAACCTCATTGTAAAGTGTGACCAACGTCTGATCTTTATAGTTCAGTTTCTGTACATGTGAACGAAAAAAAAAAAGAATCACAAATAGGCAAACTTTAAAATATACACACTACCAGTCAAAACATTGGAATCAGTAAGATTTGATCATATTTTTAAAAGAACCCAATTCTGCTTACTAAGGCTGCATTTACTTGATAAAAGATGAGTAAAAACTATTAAATTGTGAAATATTATTACAATTTTAAATAGCTGTTTTCTTATTGAATGTAATTTCAAACTTTATTCATTCCTGCAATTCAAAGCTGAATTTTCGTCATCATTACTCCAGTCCTAGTGTCATGATTATATTTAGTGTCTATATTTATTTAGTGTTCTATTATGACCAGTTATTATTGGTACAAAATCCCTAATACTAATTACAGAACATGATAATAATAACAGATTTACATTAATCTGTGCTGAAAAATATTTTGTCTTGCTTCATAGTATCGTCTAAGCTGTGATACATTTGAAGTCAGAATTATTAGCCCCCCTGAATTATCAGCCCCCTGTTCATTTTTTTCCCAATTTCTGTTCAACCAAGAGAAGATTTTTTTCAGCACATTTCTAAACATAACTACTGTAGATATTTTTCAAGACTCTTCTATAGAGCTTAAAGTGACATTTAAAGGCTTAACTAGGTTAATAATGTTAACTAGGCAAGTTAGGGTAATTAGCAAGTCATTGTATAGCAATGGTTTGCTCTGTAGACTATCGGGGGGAAAAAAAGCTTAAAGGGGCTAATAATTTTGACGTTAAAATGGATTTAAAAAAATTTAAAACTGATTTTATTGTAGCCGAAATAAAACAAATAAGACTTTCTCCAGAGGAAAAAATATTATCAGACATACTGTGAAAATTTCCTTGCTCTGTTCATTTAGGAAATATTTAAAAAAAGAAAAAAAAATTCAAAGGGGGGCTAATAATTCTGACTTCAACTATATAAATATATACACATGCATCAGGGTGTTTTCTTCTAATTTAATGAATTGTTAGTCTACCTGAATATTTTTGTAAATAGCTGACTTGTTTGAGGGGACGCTGACAACGAAGGTGTGGATCCAAATGCAGGTTTATTAACAAGAATGGTCAGGCAAGCAATGGTCAACAGGATCAAACAGCAATCCAAAGTCATGGTCAAAGAACAGGCAAATAGTCAGTACAGGCAGCAAGGAATCAAAACAGGCAAAGTAAAGGGCCAAAATGCTGCTAGGCTAAACAAGGAAAAACGCGTCGTAATGCTCACAGATAAACAAGACTCAACAACTAGTGTGTGTGTCTGTGTTGCTTTTAAAATTCATGTAATCAGTTCTGTGTTTTAGCAATCAGTGAAAAAACGGAACAGGTGTGAATGTGTGGTGCATGACAGTATTTATAGTCCATATGGTGACATTTGTAGTCCTGAGTGAAAGTGAATGATTCCCAGCGATCTACAAGCCTGGATCGCTGGTGATTGTGACACTAACATTCTCATTTAATAACTGATTTAATATAACTGTTTAATTAGTGTTCTCCTACACTTATTCATTAATTTCATAATGAATATCAACACAGAAATGACAAAAATTCTCATCATAGAAGTGCATGTTGATAAATGAAGGCTCAAATTAATAAATGAGACCAAAAATTTGTGTTTTAAATACCTTTTGGTGATAGATACAGCATTCAGCAAGTAAAACGTCATCTCATAACCCTTTTTTTCTAGGATATTGAGAAATAAATGTAGAGCTATATATTATTCTCAGCATAACAAGAATAATGTTCACAGCAGGCCATTTGAAGTCTAACAATTGCATTGAAATATATTGAAGCAGGCTGGTTTGTGTTACGGAGGCAGGCTTTGACTGTATTACCGATGCTTTAGAAGAGCTGAATTCAAAGAAAACTTCATGTAGAGATTTTATAATGACAGTCTAACAGTTATAGACTGCGAGAAATGCGAGAAATGTAAAACCTCACCAAAGCTGCATATAAATGCATTGAAAACCTGGCTAGACATCATGAATAATAGTTAACAGGTTGACCGGTTATTATTATTTTTTTTACAGGAGCCTGAATGAAGCAATAGTGTCTGAAAGCAATATATGCTGAGCTAACGGAAACTTTTGTGAAATGTGAAACTCAATCAAACAGATATGTTTAAATATCGGTAATGATATCAGAAATTGTAGCTCCATAGTAAGGGTGGCATCTGATTGGGCTTTGCGTTGAGCGTGGGGTTTGTGTGACAGGCTCGTATGTCACTTTCTCCTCTGCTGTGATTGGCAAAGGTTGTTCGCTGCTGGCCTCATTAAGATTTAATGCGCTATATGAAAGGAGATCACATCACAAGCCCTGGGATGGACACATCGGCATAGAAATCAGATACCTTGATCAACGTTTTCTCTCAGTATAGAGAGAGAGACAAAGAGTTTTGAAAAAAGATATTAAGTGTTCCGAAAACCTTTCTGATCCCATTGCGAGTAAAGTTGTTTTAGCTTTTAATTTTATTTAATTTAATTTAATTTTATTTTTATTTATTTTATTTTATTTTATTTTATTTTATTATTATTAGGCAATACCACAGGTCTTTAAAGTCTGTAATTTACATTTATTTTGCTTGCGGATGTTGTTGTTCTACTGTTAAAAATTGTATCTGTGCCAGTTAATCCATTGGAAAAACTGTTTGTTCTCGTAATTTCAATCAATGTCTGACTATTTTCTTGTGGGCCCTATCATACACCCAGCACAATAAGGTGCAAGATGTGTATGGTGTGATTAGCTGCTATTTTCAGACCAGCGCAACTGTAAATTTCATGTTTTGCACCTAGTTGTTTAAATAGCAAATTTGTTTTGACAAATGAGAACTTACATAATCTCTCAGTTCAGTGCTGGATTTGGCTAAAAAGTCTTCAAAGAAGGAGCAGCTCCAACCATAATGGCAGAAGGTGTGGATTGTGAATGTACACAACCTGTACATATTCTTATTTGTTAAAATTGATCTATTACATGCCCAGTTTCTAGCATTAACTGTATGTAGTGAGGTCGTAAACAGCGGGAAATGCTGTTTGGCACCACTAACAATTTTGCTATAAATTCATATTTATCCGTCAAACCAATGTAAACACCCACAATCTTCACTAGCGCTGCAGTGTCTCTCAATGCTGCCACTGCTGCGTTCTAAATCTCAAATAACAACCTCGCAAAAGAAATGTGAACATTTCATATAGCTTACACATGCTTATTCTGAATATATGTGAAAGACATTTGTCAGATTTTATTTTAGAGAGCAGGTGTGAGGTTCAGCTGTGTCCTTTTCATTTTCTGTCTGATTCAGGCTCAAACTGAAACGACTAGTGGCCGTTTCCACTGAGTGGTACAGTACGGTTCGGTTTAGTATGCTTTTATGGCCATTTCCACTGTCAAAAGGCGAACCGTACCGTACCACTTTTTCAGCACCCTTTCGAAAGTGTACCAAAAATGAGAAAGGGTACCTAAAGGCAGAGCTAGACTCGCAGCTGAACGCTATTGGTTTACAGAGATGCATCATTTGCTTACGCAACAAGCCAGAATGAAAATAAAAACCCACCATGTTTGAAATACACAGCGAGAGATTATAGCGGAATGATATATACATATAATAACGAGCCATGGTCGACCCGGGCTCAAACAAACCTTGTCGTCGTCTTGATGAACAGCCACAATGTCAAAAAGAAGAGCAGATTTACTCTGTGCTCTATAGTTTTTACGAGACAGTCTGAAGCGCAAGCGGTTTTGCTTTCTTGCTTGCGCTCGCCGCGCGGCTGACGTTATATCTGAAATAACAAACATCTTCAGCTGATGATAATAACATGCGCTTGATTATTGACGTGCTTTTGAAACCCAATCCTGTCAGATACTGACAAACGTGAGGAGCACATTATTTTTTCATCAAACGTAAACAAACTGTCTTGTTTTACTATTATTATCACCTTTTGGACTATTATGAACTCGGAAAGATGGAATTGCTCTCTAACAGAGGCTACATGTGCTGCTGAAGATTACAGACACAGATGAGAGGTCTGCTCAAACTGTGGGCTATATTTCTTGTTGTTTTTTAACCTAATTAAGCACTAAATGTATGCTGTGTGTAGTTTATCTGTAACATATCGGAGACTGTAAGGGTTTGTATGTGTTCATATATGTTCATTTATTTATGTTAATATATAAGTGCAGACGTTACAGTAGGCTATTTCGCACTGTCATTGATCTGCGGTTATAATCAACTCATGTTCATAGAAAAGTTAGTAATAAACATTTAAACAGTATAAAACATTTAAAAAGTATTTATGTGTATAAAGCATTTGTTTTGTGAGAAGTGCTTCTCAAATGATATGTGAGCAACCCATACAACATTACTGTAGACATTTTCTCGAGCGAAAATGACTTAGACTGAAACTTTTTTGTCATACACCACGCCCACCAAAAGGTTACCCTTGGTAGTGGAAACGCAAGCCTGATAAAGGTGACCCGTACCGACCCGAACCGTACCGTACTGTACCAGTCAATGGAACCGAGCCATAAGCTGACTGACAGTATTTGCACAATGGCAAAGCGTGTGCTAGTGGAGGCATGGTGCTTCCTGGTGACATGGAGCTGATCTGCAAATCACAGCAAGTTATGTTAGTGGACCAATCAGAGCCTCTTGAGGGCAGGCTTCCAGAGGAACCAGGAACTGTGACAGTCGTTTTCATGTTAGCTGAGTAGCAGTATATATTAAAGTAAGATATATGAAAAAAAAAAAACCTGATTTATTTTTATTTTTTTTACAAATGAAGCATGAGCACACATTGCTATGCACCCCGTAAACACAACCAAGCCTTAAAAACACACTCCGGACCACCCCTTTAAGCTAACTCTCAACCCGTCTCTAAGAAACTGTCAGCTCTTTCATTTTCTCCTCATTGTGCAAATAAATGAACTATAATTAATAAAGCCAAAGGGCTTTGACTGGACCGTATTATATTTCTGAAGTCTGGTAAACCGTTTCATAAAGCTACTTAACTGGAATCATTAAATTAGAACACAAACACATTCATTAATTTAAAAGTTACACAGTTCAAAAGGTACAAATAGGAAAGCCACATTAATAGTTTCATGGATACTCACTTCATTCTCTTTTGTTCTCAGCCACTTTATTCTCCTCCTCCACTAGTCTCGTCCCTAAAGAGTAATGGTGCTCTCTGGGTTTGAGAGATGAAGTGTTGGGAGTTTTAATAGCCTAAATAAAGAACACACAGCCACTCTGAGAGTCAATCGGGACATAATGGCTGCAACTCTGTGCTAATTAGAACTAATAGTGGTAAGAAGAGAGGCTGAGAGGATTTTCACACCCTATTGAGCAGCAGATCTGTCCAAAAGAGAAAGAAGAATATAGTACCGGGTAGTTAAAAGTCTTCCCTTATTGACTGGATACACTCTCTTTGTTAAGAGGAGTGAAGCCGATTTAACGTATGTTGGAAGATAGACGTTCATCTTGGTCAACTTTGGAAAGAAAATTAACATTTATTCATGCATTTTCCATCAGCTTAGCCACTTCTTTATCAGGAGTCACCACAGCGGAATGAACTGCCAACTATTCCGGCATATGCAGAAGATGCCCTTCCTGCCGCAAGCCAGTAATGGTGAACACCCATACACTCTCTCATTCACACTTGCCTCACAGCAAGAACGTCACTGGTTCTAGTCCTTACCAAGCCAGCTGACGTTTCTGTGTGGAGTTTACACGTTTTCCCTGTGCTCACGTGGGTTTCCCCCGGGTTTCCCGGTTTCCTCCCACCGTCCAAAAACATGCATCTTAAGTTAATTGACTAATCCAAATCGGCACCATAGACTTGCTCCTAGTAAGTAGTTATCTCTTAAGAGCAATCACTATCTGTTCATTAGCTACAACAGCAGGGGAGTTCTTGAGATCTACCTGAGCTGAAACTCCCCATTTGCCTTGCAAACGGGAGGGAGCCCCAGGCTCGAGGATCTTATGAGCTCAGGGCTCTCTCCCAGGACAGCATGCCAAACAAGCTTTATAATCAACCATCAACTAAGTGTGAACTCTTGAAATCTGAAAAAGTGTACATAGCGGCCTCTGGTGGATTTGCCAAAACTAAAAATGTACCTCCTGGGACGTATTTCACGATCTCCAGAAATTTATACAGGAGTACGTATCAATAATGATTTTGGGTTGCCGTTTTGAGATGGTTGTGGATGAAAAACCCAGTAGATTTACAATTTGTGAAATTCAAAGGGACTTAAACCACGTTTCTTCACTATTCTGATGCTGAGATTGAACATTGTTATAAGTGATTAGCTGATTAGATGTTTACCTATTAATGAACAATTTAACAGGTAAACCGACAAAGTTGCCACAGAGTGTGTATCCAATGAAAAAAATGTTTTACTGCATATTAGAAATGCGTAGTAGAACTGACCCTGCAGTTCCAATGCAATGAAAAGTTTTCAGGCTAATTGAAAGAAGTAGAAGGGGAAGAAAGAAAACAAAAAAAAAAACCAAACAAAGAACAGAGAAGAAAAAAAATGTAGACTGTGAATCAGGCCACTTCCTTTGCAATATCCTACCCTTCTCTCTCTCTCTCTCTCTCTCTCTCTCTCTCTCTCTCTCTCTCTCTCTCTCTCCTCTCTCCTCTCTCTCTCTCTCTCTCTCTCTCTCTTCTCTCTCTCTCTCTCTCTCTCCTCCTCTCTCTCTCTCTCTCTCTTCTCTCTCTCTCTCTCTCTCTCTCTCTCTTCTCTCTCTCTCTCTCTCTCTCTCTCTCTCTCTCTCTCTGGACTGGAAGAGAAGATCAAAGCACAAATTGCTGAAGCTCTCTGCTTCAAGACAGAAATGCCTAAAATGAGCCTAAAAAGAAGCTCTGATGCGTGTGTGTGTGCGTGTGTGTGTGTGTATGCGTGAGTGTCACTCAACTGGGGTTGTGTCTCCAGAGTTGAAATTGCTCTGCAACATATGCAAACACACCATGAATATGGAATATAACAGGTCTACATGACAGTGACTTAGAAACTCCTACAACGAACCTAGTGAGCTGCCTTACTGTATACATAGACATCTACATCTAACTCCAGGCTAAAATGAATAAACTGCAAAGTGATAAAGTGTATCCATTCCAATATCTTAGTTGTTATTGTAACCAGCTATGACCACAATAATGATGAGCTGCATCAAATATAATCAGTTTGTTGCTTAGTTTCCAATTTTGTAGTATTGTTTCAATAGCTACACCCCATAATTAAATCACATTGGACCAAAGTTCTATTCTGCACATCTCAATATCTGATTCAGGTATAGCTGTCCATTAAATGATTTTATTACACAATGTGCAGGTAAAGAACCACTCGCACACCATTACATTATGGTTGTGCAATAATCATGGCCTCAATCATTGGTAGCACACATATTGATAAACTATGCTTTGAATAAACTGGACTCAAAGGCTCTGTAAAATGCATAAATGTCAACAGGAGAAAAAAGAATGGACATGGAACCATTTAAAAAGGCCACACAATGGGTTTAAATAAACCTTCATTTTGGTTGGTAACACAGCCCAGCAGGCACACAATGTCATAAGACGTTAATATTAGGTTAGATTTAGGTTGTGACAGCAGATGACCAAAATTCAATGTCTAGCCAGCATCTAAGAACAACGTTATTTTGACATCTAATAATGACGTCAAATTATGTTGATATTTGGTTGATCAAAATCCAACGTCGAGCCAACATCTTAAACCAACATATTGATGTCAAATACTGACATTTATTCGTCAGGTCTGGCAACCAAAGTCCAACGTCTGAGAGACGACATAGTGGAAACGTCCACACAATATCAAGCTGTAACATCATTAGACTTTGATATTTGGTTGATTTTAGGTTGGACATTGACGCCGGCCTTGGGTTCTGACGTCAACCCAATTTTCATTTCCAAACAAAATGCAACGTCCCCACGATGTTGGGGTACAACGTCAATTTGATGTCATGTTGACATCATGTGCCTTCTGGAAACGCTGCATTTTGTGTGTAAACAAATTTTACGGTTTGAGTCTTCCAACAACTTGTGTTTCTTTTTGTGCTACTGCTGATCAATTACCTTACCTTCCTTGGTGTGATCAGTTTGCTCGGTAACTTGCCTTGTATGATGTCAGACTTGGGAAATTGAGTCAGCCGGGGTAAGTCCAGTAAAGGGCAGTTCAAAAACAAGTTAAAACAGTGTGAAATTGTGAAAGCATGCGGCCGCAATGTGCTTTTCTCTTCTAGTTTGCATTTGAAGCCACTATCAGTTGGGTTTAGAGAAGTTGGTGGGTGGGTCAGTCAATAGCAAGCTGATATTTGCATGACAAGCAGACCGGCTTCTCATGGACATGTGCAAGAAGGGCATGTAAATAGCACATATGATGAGCAAATATTGCCCTATAACGTATTTGAGATTTGCAGAAATGTACACAGCAGCCTCTGGTAGGTTTACGAAAAGGATGTGCGAACGACATGTATGAGTGAACTTTATTTGTGATTCTGAAAAATGCACACATCTGCCTCTTGTGGATTTGTGGGGGAAAATTGCATGTAGCCCCTGACACTTTTTTTGTGGTTCCCAAAAATGTAGCGCTTGGAAGGTATCTTCAATTATCCAGAGTTGGTCATTATAGCTAAAGGGAACTTAACCTAACAATGTAACTAGATCATAATAACCTGCTTTAACACATTTTAACCTGTTTTTAATCATTTTATTGTTTGTTTTTATTTATTTATTTATTTTCTTATACTTGTCTTTTTTATTCTTGTTTATGTAAAGCACTTTGAATTACCACTGTGTATGAAATGTGCTATATGAATGAACTTGCCCTGCCTTATTAGCTTAATTACTAATTCATCATTTGTTAGGTTTACACAAGAAGAGAAACTATTTTGCAGGATGGGCAAAATTTATGATTTGTCATTTACGGCTCCTTAGATCTATTTTAAATTAAACACAGAGATTTTATATTGCATTTATTGTAGGGATGCACTGATTTTTGGGCTGCCAAAAATGATTGAAAAAAGATGGCTTTTTTTGTTTTTCAGCCAAAGAGTAAAAGGGTATAAATCTGAATATGGATATCAAAATATGAGCCAAAAATGTTGCGCAGCAGTGTTTAGAGTTCACTCTTCTTCCAGCCAAAGTTGTTGCATGGTGTGAAGCAACTTTCACAAGGATGCGAAAAGCACTATGAAACCTATTCATTTCAATGGCTTGCAATGTGCATGTATGGTTTGTTGCTGTGCTGATCAAAGCTTGAGAGCAGAAGAGCACACCGTCTTCTCCCTTGTACATGTGCTGCGGTCAAAGTTCAAAATAGCTCACTATTCCACTGTAGTATACACATTCCTGCTGCTGGCAATATTTCTGCTGTGCTGTCATGGCAACACTGGAAAAATAACGCTCAACTCATTATCTGTCAATAAAATTGTACAGTCATGAAATTGTTATTTCATCGCCCTTTTATCGGTATAGTTTAGTTATTGAGTTCAATTTAAAGTCTAAAACAAAATTTATTTATATTATTTAGAGAAAAATATTATTATTATTATTTTCAGTTTCAGTTTAATTTTTTGACCCAGAATTTCATTTCGATGCATTCCTAGTTAACGCATAATTATTTATGTGAATGAAGCAATTGTAGCTTTGGTTGGCACGGTGGCTCAGTGGTTAGCATTGTTGCCTCACAGCAAGAAGGTCGCTGGTTCGAGTCCCGCGTGGGCCAATTGACATTTCTGTGTGGAGTTTGCATGGAGTTTCATTTGGAGTTTGTAAATGTGAGTGTATGGGTGTTTCCAAGTACTGGGTTGCAGCTGGAAGGCCATCCGCTGCATAAAACAGCCAGAGTATGCCAGAGTAGTTGGTGGTTCATTCCTCTGGGGCAACCCCTGATTAATAAGGGACTAAGCCAAAGGAACAGGAATGAATGAATGAATTGTAGCATTTCTATGAATTCACTGAATGTGAATGGGAATTAGGTATGCGTGTCTTCACAAACAATCATCTCTGTGTCTTCACAAACATTTAAGCTGTGCTTAGACGTTTAACATTTAAACTTCTGAAAACTGTGATTTTTACAGTAATTTCACTGTGAAATATGTAGTGAACCGACTATTCAATTAATGAAAGTCACAGAGCAGAAATGACAAGTTTCTGTGTCTGTATATTTCTGTGTGAGCACAGTGTTGTCTGTTCTAGTAATGTGTATGCCAATGAAGCAGCACATTAGGCTTATATAATGGTGAATAAACTGACTGGACCAACATGTGGTGTTTTAAAGTGGTGCAATTGCAATTTATTTTAAAACTCATTGGTCAACAACTTTGTTTTATTTACATTACTTGATTGACTTCTTCAATCAACAATTCTTTGTATCACTGCACTGCACCCAATATTTCAAAAAAATTAATATAGTTTTGAAAATCTAAAAAATATTGAGTGTTTCAGTAAAATGAACCGTTTCCTGTTTATATAATGAAGCGTGGCATTCACTGCCCCTTATCAGTTATCAGACACTACAGTATTTGTTCTAACACAAACAAGCATTTTCAGTAAAGCTTCAGTATATTGGCCAATCTTTTACTATTAACTACTGGCTTACTACTTTTTAACTACCTTCATAGCTATTAATGGTGGCATGGTGGCTCAGTTGTTAGCACACAGCAAAAAGGTCGCTGTTTCAAGTCCAGACTATTTCGCACTCATCATTGATCTGCAGTTGGAATCAAATCATGTTCATAGAAAGGTTAGTAGTGGACATTTATACACAAGTATTTATGTGTATAAAGCCTCACAAGTTTTGTGAGAAGTGCTTCTCATGATATGTGAATGACCCGTATAGCTTTACTTTGACATTTCCTCGAGTGAGAATGACATCGACTGAAACTATTTGTCATACACCATTGGTACGCGTTTGGCAGTGGAAACACAAGCCTGATAAAGGTGACCCGTACCAACCCGTACCCTACTGTACCACTAGTGAAAACGGTCCAAAAGGGACTTTAGAAAAATTCTGTCATGTAATCAACTCTTCTACAGTTCAGTTTTGCTTGTAACTTTGTATAATCAAGGTATAAACTGCTAAACGACTTTGTGTTGCACTTGATACGCCATCTTCTCTGGATTTGGTTTCGCCTACCGTACCTTGACGAAAAGCATTATAGGATTGAAATGCAGGGATGTGAAAGCAGCAGGATCATAACCTTTTGGAATCAGCTTTGTGTCAGGAATGTGCTTAAAATTGTTGTAAATGTATAGGCACCAGTTCACTACAGTAGGTAGTGTGGCACAGCGATACTGACAGGTTTGTTGACACATTTGGAGTTCATTTTAGGCTCTGGCCCTTTTCTAATGTGCTTACTTTCTCTCATATGACTCCTCTCGTCTTCCCTGTGACCGTGTGTGTCTCTCGCTCTTTCATTGCTCTCTTTCTGAGGAAAATTTGATTTGTTTGAAGCCGCCTGACAGAGTTCATATGACTCGTACCTCAGGCAGCAGGACTGTGAAAGCAGCCGCAGTCTGGTTTGTCAGAAACATTCCTGCTGTTCTCTCTCATCTCTGCTCAGCTCTGATGAGACACCATGTGGCTGATATGAGTCCCATCAACAGTCTGTGTGTGTGTGATCCTTATCAAGAAGCTGATTGATCAAAATGAATAAAGAAATAAAACCATCTGAGAACTACAGCCGGCCCTTTTCTGACATGATTCTATTAAGGTGGATATTATGAAGCCGCGTTGTGCTTCTGAAAAGATTTTAGCCAGTCCATGCACATAATAAATGATTAAAGTCTAAGGACAGCTTCCTAACGGTAGATTTGACAAGTTTTTTTCTTATTTCTTTTCTTTGGTTAACATTGTAAAAACATTTGTGGCTGAAATTGCTTATAGATCTAAAATCCATCATTCAAAATACAGCAGTGTTGCTTTTGTGTTGTAAAAAAAAAGGAGGGGGGATTTATTTGTTAAGTTGAATCAAGTTAGCTTTACAAGACATTTCAACTTTATTTTAAACTGGGATAAATGTCACATGGTTTTGTTTTCCTTACGCCTGTGTGCGTTTGATGTTTTCTTTGGCAAATAGATACAATCTGAAATACATTATTCAAAATATAGCAGTGTTGCTTTTGTGTTCAGTAAAAGTTATGAAAAAACTTATGACATTTCTTAATGAAGTAAAAAAGTTAAGAAAGTACAAGTCATTTCAACTTTATTTCAAACTGACTTAAACAAGCAGAATCTCATATAATTAAAAAAATTTAATTTTCAAAATATCTTGCTGTGACTTATTAATTATATTATTTATTTACAGAGTATTACAACTTTTTTAAAAGTCATATAAATAAAAGATCAATGGATGCATGATTTATTAAAAAATAAATGACTAAATAAATAAAAAAATTATTAATTAATTAATACATTAAATAAATAAATATACACTTCAGATCGACGTCATAACCGTGTATATAAAAAAAGGAAATCAAACACTGAGAGTCCCAAAAATCCTGTTGTACGACGAACTACTTTCTTGCGCCTTTCATTCATTTACATTTGCAGGAGATCTGCAGATAAAGAGATCACAATAAATAACCCTGAAAAAGCCAAAGCAAAGCACTAGCAGATTATCATGATATAAATAGAGCACTACAACATACAAAAGAGAGAGACCGACTAAGAATTTCACTTACCTGTTTTATAATGATTTGATCAGCTGTAATTAGAAATATGAAAAGAAAACGTTGAGGTTTTCTCCCCTAAGGACTTTTTATGCGGTCTCTGTCGCGATCTTGTGGCACAACTGTCTTTGCACTGCTCAGTATGACAAACTGATGGCCGCCTAACTGATAGTTGCAATTTAAACAACTACATTCTCACATAAAACTGCCTCAAAAGTACATTATGTTGTCCAACAGCTGCAATATTTGTCAAACTGTAGTGAGTCTACTGATCTGCTGTCACTCTGTGTTGGCGGAGTAATAGACAAAAGTGAAGAGGCTGTAAAAGTGCTGTTATTGCAGAATATTGCACAGCTATCAGCCAGTCAGATTCGAGAACCAGACAGAACTGTTGTATATATATATATATATATATATATATATATATATATATATATATATATATATATAATTTTAGTTTTAGTTATTTAAATTTTAAATCATTTTAAATGAACAAATACTTACACTGCTCCTGTAAACAGTATGAATTCATGTCATTATAAAAACCATTAATCTTGCGATATTATGTTTGGAGACAATTAGTGTACAAATTACACCCCTTCATCTGTAAATATTAATTTTAATCTCCATTAATTTAGAATCTGGACATCAGTCTTTCTACCGCGCCTTCCAATATCTCATCTAGAGAAAAAAAAACAGATTGTTAGTGGGCGAAAACACTATATTAATTTCATAATAATAATCCTGACAGCTGGAAATACACTGAAGTGATTCTTAATGGTCCTCCAGGTTTTTAAACTCCATCCTATGGGCGGAATGTGATTAACAAATAACTCAGGATTGCTGCTCTGTTGTTCCAGAACCAATAGAAGTGTTTGGCTTGTATGGTTTTTATGCCAGTCAAGCATGAAAATAACACTTAATGCAACAGTCCATGTTCATCTCATTAGAGGAGAATATGAAGGACTCATTAGCAATATGCAGACAGTAATTGTTTTTATGTAAGGGCCTGATGTTAGAATGTGTAGGTGAGCATTCAGCTTAGAAATATCTGTAATATACACAGCAGAAGTACTGTAGCAATTTAACTAATTTTTTTTGAAGTGGAAAACACCTCTCTCAAGTGGAAAACACATATCCTGTGAATATTTAGCTTGCAATAAACAATGTAAGAAAATCTTGAAAAATATCCAGTAAAAATTTATGTACTGTCATCTTGGCAAAGATAAGGAAATCGGTTATTAAAAATTAGTTATTAAATTTATGTTTAGAAATGTGTTGAAAAAATTCTTCTTTCCGTTAAAAAGAAATTGGAAAAAATATACAGGGGCTAATAATCCAGGAGGGCTAATAATTCTGTCTTCATTACTACATAATATACAGTTGAAGTCGGAATTATTAGCCCCCCTTTGAATTTTTTTTTCTTTTTTAATATTTTCCAAATTATGTTTAACTGAGCAAGCACATTTTCACAGTATGTCTGATAACATTTTTTCTTCTGGAGAAAGTCTTATTTGTTTTATTTTGGCTAGAATAAAAGCAGTTTTTAATTTTTTATGAACCATTTTAAGGTCAAAATTATTAGCCCCTTTAAGCAATTTTTTTTGCGATAGTCTACAGAACAAACCATCGTTGTACAATATCTTGCCTAATTACCCTAACCTGCCTAGTTAACCTAATTAACCTAGTTAAGCCTTCAAAAGTCACTTTAAGCTGTATAGAAGTGTCTTGAAAAAGATCTAGTACAATATCATTTACTGTCATCATGGCAAAGATGAAATAAATCATTAAAAAAGTTATTAGAAATAAGTTATTAAAACTATTATGTTTTGAAATGTGCTAAAAAAATATTTTCTCCGTTAAACAGAAATTGGGGAAAAAATTAACAGGGGGTGGGGGAGGTAATAATTCTGACTTCAACTGTATATTGCTCCATGTACATTTGGTTGCACATTACATATGATAAATCCACTAGAGGGCCCGTCTAATTTTTTTGTAAGTCTGAAATGTACTGTTTAAAAAATAAAGGGAACACTGAAACGACACAGTGTAACTCCAAGGGTGCTTTTTTTAACGTTGTAGGTTCAAAGTCTAAAGCGCAAAAGCATTAAGGGCATGTCCGAATCTACTCTTGCTATTTTGAGGATGAAAAAATACGCTCTGTGCCCTGGCGCATGGTCTAACAGGATTGTGCTTAATGAGTTGTGTTTTGAGTATAACGTGCATTAAACCAATCAGAGTCTCATCTCCCATTCTCTTTAAGAGTCAGTTGCATTGCACCATGGCGCATTTTTTATTTACATGGTGGACTTTGTAAGTGACCGCTTCACACTTGCGAGAAAACAGTTAAACAGTCTATCTGCAGAGCAAGGACAAAGAACGAGCGTCCTTTATTTGGCCTCTTTACTTTCTCTTTACTTTACTCCTTTACTTTAGTGGAGTTAAGAAATGGTGGAAACTCACTCCACTGAAGACATCCATTAGTCTACATATTACATTTCGTTTGTTAAGTGCAAAGATTTGTTTCAAAACTATTTCTAAATTCAGTTCTAATTTCCAGCAAATGAATAAACGAACAATAATAACGATGTGTGGTAAAAAACTGATTTATATCTAAACACACGTCCTATTCTTATGCCCCTTATGGTGATGCATACGTCTTTCAAACCCAACAGGTGTACAAATCTAAACTTGTTTTTATTAAAACAAATATAAAATGCATATAATAAATAATATTCATAATAATAACATTATACAAATGCAGATTGTCATAATAAAACTGAAAAAAGCCCCCCGACATGAAGAAGGCGTGGAGGCAGTGGTTTTTATATTTATATAGAAAATAATAATTGTTGTAACATTTTAATTCTTAGTTTTTTTCATATATAAAGATATTTGTGTATTGCTGTACATCCTGTGTATATTAAGCAATGTGTAAGCGTTTGGACCCGCATAGGAACAAAACTATAGCGCTCTGCACTGGACTTTTAGTTGGACCAGCTTTTAGTTGGTCTATAGTGCTGTTGGTCTATTTCAGTTCCTCAAAATAGCAATGCACCAACATTGCGCCTTAACACACCTCCTTTTTAGACCACCTAACCTGCTATTTAAACAACGTGGTGCAAAACATATAAATTAGGGTTGCGTTGGTTTGAAAATGGCATCACCTCACAGCAAGAAGGTCACTGGTTCGAGCCTTGACTGGGTCAGTTGGCATTTCTGTGTGGAGTTTGCATGTTCTCCCCGTGTTTGCGTGGGTTTCCTCTGGGTGCTCCGGTTTCTCGCGCAGTCCAAAGACTGAATGTGAATGAATGAGAGTGTATGGGATTTCCCAGGGATGGGTTGCAGCTGAAAGGGCATCCACTGCGTAAAACAAATGCTGGATAAGTTGGTGGTTCATTAGGCTGTGGCCACCCCAGATGAATAAAGAGACTAAGCCGAAAAGAAAATTAATGAATGAATGGTCTGAAAAAGCTACAAATCATGCCAAACACATTGCACCGGGTATATGATATGGCCCCTTAATATGATATGATATGATATGTGTTCCCTTAATTTTTTTTCTTGAGCAGTATAATTTACTTTGGTACATTTCAGTTTTTTATTTAATAAGAATTTGTTACATTAACATTACATTTATCTTAAATACAATTAAGATAAAAATGGAAATTAAAAAAATACTGAGTGTTTTGAGGACAAGCTGTTAGCATGCTAGCTTACAACTATAAACATTACCTGATGAAACATTAATGACTACGTTTACATGGACATCAGTAATCAAATTATTTGCCTTAATCTGAATAAGACAATAATATGATTAAGGCTATTACAAGAGTTGCTTTTGAATGTTCCTGTCATGATCTCGTTTTACATGTTATAGCTCATAGATCGATTATCGTCATTGCATCTCCATGTTGTCCACATTTCCTCCGGAGTTTCAAGTAATTTTGAGTGTTTCATTTTTAATTGGATATTTGATGCGAGTAAGAACTGCTGGAAGAGTATTGTTTTAATTGAATTTGATACCGCATGCCACATGGGGAAAAAAGTGGTCCTTCACTGACTTGGTGCAGATAATAGTGTCAAACAATCTTGTGTGTGGACTATCCTGTTGCAAAATGCAGCGAAAATCCTACAAGACGGTAATAGTTTGATTGCGGTGTTTACATGTCTGTACTGCACTTCAATAATGCGACTAAAATCGGCATACTCCACATGTCTTAATTTGATTTCTGTTTAGTTCGATTAGGACCTTAATTTGAATAAATTAATCAAAAATCGCTGTTTACATGGTAGACTCTTAATCAGAGTATTGTCTTAATCGTATTCAAATTGGATTATTTATATCCATGTAATGGTACTCAATGGCGATCTGCTGTTTGAGGTAACATGAGCTGCTCCATGATAAGCTTAATAATATCTTGTAGCATTTGATGTGCCACAATTTGAAATCATGTAGTGTGTGTATTTTTCTTTTGAGATTTGAAGGAAGAAAATCCGTTTCTCCTTATGTGCATGATGCAACATAGTCTTTCACGATTCTTTCTTTCTTTGGTTTCTTGCTTGGTTTCTCTCTTTCTCTCTCTCTCTCTGTCTGTGCTGTATTTCACAGTAATTTACTGGGGTTTATTGCCTTTTTGCTAAGCTCTTGGTGAGAGACGAGAAAGAGAGCAGACTCTGAGCTCTCAAATGCACCATTATAGAGAATATGACCGCTGGAGATTGAGGCAGGTTTATGCCACGCTCAGCAAAGTCCAGAGACAGACACAGTTAACGAGCTCATTTTACAATGACCTGATACGGCCATTACCGGCGCCTGAACCGTTATCAGGGAGCACTTATATTTATGCAGAATATTTTCAGAAAAGTGAAAATTCTGCATCAGAAAGTCAGTTTTGATTTAGCCTGTGCCTGGCTCTAGACTCCTCTAGCTCCTCAACCACTCCAGCTGGTTATTTCATTTTATTTTTGTCCATTTGTACCTACTGTATGAAGGTTTTCTATATATTAAATATGATGTTTATGAATAATGTTTAAATTGTTTCTACTTTATAATAAAAAGCTTTAACTTTAATGCATTACATCTAAAAATTAACTGTGTAAGGGTCCATCTATTTGTCCAAAGACGGAACTAACAGCATGGGTAAAGGTTAAATGCAGGTAAGCCTTTTTTAACACATCTGAAAATAAATATATTTATTTGTTAGATATTATTTTAATTTGTTTCCAGCTCTGAATTTAATCTGACTCTAATTTCATGTGATCATTAAATTTTAAATATGTTCCTAATAAGGAACTGATCACATTCATAAATAAGGTTGGGTATTGTTTGGGGTATTTCGATACCGGTGCTAAATCGATACTTTTAAAACGGTACCGGTGCCTGAACCGATACTTTTTGGCCAAAAATGATTGACAAAAAAAATGTAATCATTATAATTGAACTATATATATATAGTTCTATACATATATATACATATACATATATATACATATACATATATATATATATATAATATATATATATATATATATATATATATATAATATATATATATATATACGTATATATACATATATATATATATATATTATATATATATATATATATATATATATATATATATATATATATATATATATATATATATATATATATATATATATATATATATATATACATACATATATATATATATATATACATACATATATATATATATATAATATATACATATATATTATATAATCTATATATAATATATATATATATATATATTAATATACATATATATATATACATATATATATACATATACGTATATATACATATATATATATATATATATATATATATATATCTATATATATATATATATATATATATATATATATCTATCTATATACATCTATATATATATATATATATATACACTACATATATATATATATATATATATATATATAACATATATATTATATATATATATATATATTATATATATATATATATATAATATATATATATATATATTATATATATATATATAGTCTATATATGTATATATATGTATATGAACTATATATATATAGTCAATATAATGATTACATTTTATTGTATTTTATGTATATGTATATATATATATATATATGTAAGTTTAAAGTAAACATCAATTTATATTTTATATATTTGAATTGCATTAATATATTTCTTTTGATCATTTGTTTGAATGCAAGATTTGCACTATGCTGTTAACATTACATTAGCTTACTGCTAACCTGGGAAAGGCTGTCATCAAAATAAGGAAACATCTTTTTTTCTGGGTTTGAGGCTTTTACATGGACATCAGTGATCTAATGATTTGCCTTAATCTGAATAAGATAATAATATGATTCAGGTGTTTACATGAGTTGCTTTTTGAATGTTTACATTCATGATTCCAGTTACATGTTATAGCACATAGATCCATTAACGTCATTGCGTCACCAGTCTATAAATGTTTCCTCCGCAGTTTGTGTCTGTGGTCCTTTAAGATAATCAAAAATCACTGTTTACATGGTCAACTCTTGATCAGAGTACTGTCTTAATCATATTAAAATCAGAGTATTGATGTCCATGTAAACGTACTCACTGAAAGTGCCAGATGATGTCACAAGCTGTCAACGACAGTCTATTTCTCAGCTTTAAGTTGATTCCATGAGCCCTCACATTTCATAAGTTTGACGTGTTTCCCCCCTTACACGCAACTTTGTAAAGCATCTGCTGCATGTTTGTGGGTCAGAATACTTGCTTGTAAAATATAGCCATACTTAAAATGCTTAGTTTAAGCAAATGAGATGAATGCAGTCGTGCGTGTTGATGAAGGGAGTCATTCACCGAATGCGCCCTACTGCGCACTTTGCCTTTTATAATCAACAAGAACAAATGCCTGACATTGGTGATGGTGTCCATATCCCTTAAAGCTGTTTAGAATTAAATATTTCGAGATGGTGTGACACAACGCGTACTTATGTGTACCTTTGATGCACCCCTTGGTGCTTCTTAAGGGCATCACACACCGGATATGCCGCTCAGAGGTATGCCGACACGGTGCACATGACAGTTGAAAGTATCACACACCAGACGTGCACATTCACATGCTATTTAAAATGAAACTATTCAAATGATGCTCTGTCGTGCAGCAGAAATATAAACAGTGTCCTGAGTCTTGGCTCGGCGCCATGGACAGCCGCCGACTTGCGGCGTCGGTGTGTGTATCCTGATAGAAACCTATGTTTAGAATTCTAAAATGCATGACGCTGCGTGGCACGATGCTGCGTGGCGCGATGCTGCATGTCGTCAAGCGGCGCTTGAGGGGTGCGACCAGCTCTACATGCTTATCGCAGCACCAGTAGCACCGGAATCAAAATTTAGTCAGATATATATCAGCAAATCACAGTAGGGGAGTTCTCGAGATCCACCTGAGCTCAAACTCTCCTCTCGCCCTTCAAACGAGAGGGAGCCCCGGGCTCAAGAATATTCTGGGCTCAGGGCTCTCTCCCGGGACAGCATGCCAAACATGCTTTATTATCAATCATCAGCTAAGTGTGAACTCTTGAATGCACCTTTCCCTTAAATACCCAAATCACAACAAACAGTCATGAATTCAAGACAATAAAAGCATTACAAAGACCCTTGTCTGAGTTGATTTGAAGACTATTGTCTTTGGGTTTCAGCTTGATAAAATCTTTGCCAGATGCTCCACTCCAGAGTAATATATACTATCATACTATTAATTACCATATTAATATAGTGAAATTGTGAAAACGTTACTGTGAAATTGAGACAACTTTACCAATCACTCAGAGACATTTAAAATGATACCAAACATGAATATCTACAAGATACTTCATATTGAAAACTTGGACATTCTGAATCTGAATGAACTGCTTTGGTGGAGAATATGAAGTCGAGGGCAGAGAGAGGGGGCTTAGGATGCATGATCAAGACAGTTGAACAACTGATTTGCTTGCTGATCTTCTTGAATTAGACGGTTCATTGTTTTATTGCCTGAACTTGCCTCATGGAATTCCATAGCAGTTGTTGAGGTCTGATGTTACAGAGAGATTTAGCCATCCTTACAACTGTTACAGTAGTTTACTTTTGTTCATGTTATTTTACAAACTTATTTCTAGAAATTCTACTGAGGTGTGATGTGCTTAAGATTAACAATGTTTTTACTGCAAAAAAAAACTAATACAATAAAAGAAAAGATTATTGTAGTTAAACCGTTGTTACACAGATTAAACATGGATTTGCTTTAATAATCATATTGTATTTGTAAAAAAAAATGTGGTTAAAGGAGATTACTATAATAAAATTTATAAATATATTTTAATAACTACACTACATTAGTTAACATGAGCTAACAATGTTAATTTTTATTTACTTATATGAACCCAGTTTGAGTTTCACATATCCTGTCTTGTTAATTGACACACACAAACCAACACACACACATACAAAAACTGTGTGTGTGGTTATTCATTTTAATCTTTAAACGCACACACACACACACATAGACAGGCCCACAATGACTATCCACCTTTTTGAACATGTGACTGCTGTGTTTCAAATTTTGGGTTGCATTTCCGTTTTGGGGAAATTCCTAAAACAAATCAATTTAAATAGGGTTGGCCATAATGAAAACTGAGTGAGAGATGTGTTTGACTTGTGCCTTATTTTATCTATCATGCCAATAACATTATCTTTGGTATACTATTTTAATGTGACATTACAGCAGTGCCGAAGGTCTTTAGAGAACAAGCTCTGTTTTGTTCCTCCAGATTATTTTCTATTTGTATTCTCTGCAGTACAGTAATATTCAATGTGCATACCTAATGTTGCCTTAGAAAGACACTTTTGGGTTATTGGTGTTACTCGTGGTCAGCTTAAAGCAATTTGTTAATTGTAATAAGTGGCCTTTTAATATTTGATGGATGAACTGGGTGTCGAATACTGCCTCCTCACAGGAGCCAGTCTTTTAAAAGGGACCTATTTTGCCCCTTTTTACAAAATGTAACATAAGTCTCTGACATCCCTCTGACAAGTGTGTATGTGAAGTTTCTGCTCAAAATACCCCACAAAAATTTTGTATAACTGCCCCTTTTTAGGGTTAAATCCTAATTGTGCTGTTTTGGTGACTGTCGCTTTAAATTCCGACAAGATTATGCTCCCAGCCCTTTTTTTCAAAGGAGGCCAGAGCTTTAAATGGCTATGTTTCAGCGTAGTGACAAACTCAAAACAGGACTAATGTTATCTATCTGAAAATGGCAACTTTTTGTGGCAACATTTATAATGCCTTCTAGTCGCTGATATTATCTTTAGCGGATATTGTATAAAAACTCTAATGGCAAATGGCTGCTTCTCACTCAGGGCTGTCTATGCTAATGAGGGAGAGATCATCTCTTATGGGCGGGGCTTTGCCCCTACATTGACATCTCCAAAAGGAGAATGTCAATCAAAGTGTTTCTACAGACTGCTTTGAGTGATTATAAAAATAGAATGAATGAATGTTTACCATAAGAGGCTGGTTATATTCACACATTATTTCTACACGACGGTGTTTAAACCCCTTAAAAATTTGATTTTAGCACAATAGCTCCCCTTGACACTTGACAGATTGTTTTCAGTTTAAAGGGGGTTATGAGTACACTAAAAAAAAGTGTTGCATGCAAAACTGTTGCAAACAATTTATTTGTGTTGAATTTAAACAAAAAAAATTATTTAATAATGTTCAGCTTAATTTGTTTGTTTAAATTCCGCCCAAAGAAATTGTTTACAACCACTTAACGTAAAAAAATTGAGTAAATCCAAGGAATCAACTTTGAATAATTTTTTCAGTGTATCAAGAGAGCATGCTTTTATATTTTGCAAATGATGCCTCTTAATGAAGTATGTAGGATAAAAACACAACATATTTTCAATATTCATTAAAAAAAAATGTAATCCATACATACCCTTTAACCCAAACCCTACCCCTTAACCCAACCATCATTGGGGGTTAAGCAAATTCCAAGCAAATTGGAATGAGATTGTATGAATACATACGAATAAAAAAAAAATTTAAGTTATGAATTGCGATTGTTTTAGGCATTGTGTCATTATTTCGTATCCTTATTTGTGCTGCATTTGACCCATGGTCCAAAAAATATAATTTGTTTTTGAAAAGCGTAAATATGTTGTGGTTATTTTTCTACATATTTTATAAAGAGGCATCATTTACATTATATAAAGGCATACACATCTTGATACTCAGGGTTCTCTTTAAGGGAACATTATTTTTAAAAATGCTGGCTTGTTGGGGTAAAATGCATAAAACATTTGCTGTTGTTTTTAAATTACTTATTTTATTTATTCTTTTGGGGGTCAACCTAATTGCTTTATGTTCAATTCACTTATATTTGTAAAAACTAATATGTTGGCTTAATTCCTTCATGTTGTCCCAACACAAACCGTTTGCGTGGAACCCTGCATTTTTTATAGTTTGTCGACAAACCCAACTCCTAAAATAAAATGTAAAAAAACAAACCTAACCATTG
>NC_079440.1:11336822-11339630 GCF_903798145.1 Danio aesculapii
AAAACTGCCAATTTGTAAGTTTGACACCAAGTGGTTGAACTAGGCATTGCACACCTGGTTCAAAACAAACACAAGCACAGGTTGCCAGATTGATGACATCAACAGAAGTGTGCTATCGAGCCTAATGCTGAGTTCACACAGGACTCTGCAAGCGCAGATAAATCATGTTATTCACGCGTAAATGGATCCGTGAACATTTTGAGTTTACTTGGTTTATTTGCGCGTCAAATTCGCTTCATTCGTGCATCAAATTCGCTTCACAATAGACGCGGATTTGCTTCTAGTGCAGGGCTTCTGTTTGCCCGGTGACTCTAGCTTCGTTAGTGAATGGCAAACATAGATTTTGTTAAGAGTGTAGCTGTGCTTTATGTGCTTTTATGAAGGCTGAAAATATTTGGCTAAGTAGACTAAGTATATTTGTTCGACGCCATGTCTGAGTTTGCTAGTTCTTGCTAGTTCTTTTCAGAGGTGCACCCAGCTCTGTGAGTTCATTAACTCCTCCAGAAACTGTACCTGGATGATGGAGGCTTTCAGCAGTGCTTCAGACTGAGCCAAGCACAGCTAGATGAACTGTTGTCCGGTGTCGGCAAGAGGATTTCCCCTCGGGGAACCAACAACAGACACTACGTCATAATCACTCACCTACAAGAGCAATTTCTGATTGGTTAACGCGTGAATGTCAACTGAAGTTCAGATTTATCCATGAGCAAAACGCTCATCTCCTGCAACTTAATTTGTGCTAATCGCACCTCAGGATGTCTGTTTGCGTCTTTCCATTGACTTAACATGTAAATGACTCGCATTTGGTGCTTCATCCGCGTCTGGTGTGAACGCAGCATTAAGGCTGAAGTCATGTTCTAAATAAAAGCAATGGCATGTGATAGAAGCAATATTTTCCATATTAACTTTTTAACTACCCCACCAAGAATTTTTTTAGAATGGATTTCTTAACTCCTAATGGTGCTAGTTACACACTCAATGCGTTTACCACATTCCATAATTTCTAAAATATCAAGCTCTACCAAATGGTTGATAAGGTTTATGATAAAAGTACCGTAACTAATACATATACTGTGAAATATCTGAAAATATGAAGTGTAAGACCAATTTATTTAAAAACATAATCAAAATAAAACATTTTTGAATGCTAAATCATCTTTATTTTTTGAAGTATGCCATAAAATATTTCAGGTTCTCATTTAACATGGTTTCTTGATTTATTTTATTTTATTTTATTTTTTTACAATAAAGCCAAAATCAAGTGTAGTAGTGCAACAGGATTATGTTTGAATTTTCTTGTAAACCGGCAATGCTGTGTAGTGCAAACCATTATTTAAAACAGTCACTCTTTAAATGACTTTAACAGTCATTATTTAAAACAGTCAAAACATGGTCAACCATTTGATAGATGGGCAGACAAAGGGTTGAGAGAAGTTTTTGTAATGACCAAGATCTGAAATTTATATTTTAGAAACGGCTTCTAATTCTTGCAGCTGAACAACAGGATAATCTGACAGTGATCACCTCTGGTACACCTCATGTGCTTTATTCAGTGTTAAATGCTAATAATGTGAGTTTGAATTTTACGCCATTTTACGTGACATTTATTGCCATATTACTGAAAGCAGCAGCAGTTCACCTCAGATCTTGAAAATAAAATAAACAGTTTGAAACTGAACTTTAGAACTGTGACTCTTTGCAAACCAACACATCAGTGATTCAGCATCTACATTTAATCATGTTAAAGAGGTTTAATATGTATTAATTAGGTTATAAACCTTACCATTTTGTTGAAGTGCAGTGAGTGCACTATTCAGTGCTTCTGAATGGCTGTATTTAAATTTCTGTCGTGTTTCGTCCAAACGGCAATCTCCCGCTCTCCCTCGGGAAGCCAATACAGAAGTAACTGAAACTGCAATTCATCAAAATTCCGCTAATCCTGGCTCCATAATAGAGCAAATTGCAATTGAGCCCACTGTTAGAATGGCCAACTTTACAGCTGAAAAAAAGGTGTTTACAGCCTGGTACAAAGAACAATTTTGGTTCATATAGCTCATATTACCCTCCATGACAACTGTGAGGGGGGTGATTTTTTTTATAACTCATCCATTTCCTTTATATTAGGTTATATTAAGTTTGCATAATTAAGGGCGTGGCCACTTGAGTGACAGCTAGGTCTCGCTGGTCGCTGTCACTTCACCTCAGCTGAATCCGGCAGATTAGCCACTGATCTCGGCATATTCATCGTATTTTTGTTTTGTTTTATGTGGCTTTACACAGTCAGCTGCCTTTTGGACTTATTTCTTACAATTATCAGATGATATGGGATGCTGTGTGCACTTAATTGTGCTCGCAAACCATTCATGTGGCCTCGTTTCCCATGTGAGTAAAGTTATATACTTCTATACCATCTCTAAATGTGTTTAATTTATTTAAGATCATTTATCATTAATTTTTCTTAAGACCCGTAAAGCACTCCAGAATGTGATAGATTGGTTAGCTGTAGGCTCTAGAACAATCATCTGAAGCGTTATCATACAGTGTTATGCTGGAGTTCATCAATAGTCTTGCATTTACTAACCACACTATATTTATATTGTTTGGAAGTAATTCGCGTTTCCACCTTTAGAAAAACGTCATAAGAACAATGTTTAGTGGCTCAATGTATGACTACAGTGTTTTTAAGTCTAAACACTTTATTGATATAGTGTAAAGCCAAGCACATGTGATCAGAACACAAACGAGTCGCAGGTAATAAAGTTCAAGGTTTCTCCTAAAGTAAAGTCTGTCTGCCAGGTCTAAGCAAAG
>NC_079440.1:11339730-11342230 GCF_903798145.1 Danio aesculapii
CCTCTTAATGAGTATGTAGATAAAAAACAACATATTTTCAATATTCATTAAAAAAAAATGTAATCCATACATACCCTTTAACCCAACCCTACCCCTTAACCCAACCATCATTGGGGGTTAAGCAAATTCCAAGCAATTGGAATGAGATTGTATGAATACATACGAATAAAAAAAAATTTAAGTTATGAATTGCGATTGTTTTAGGCATTGTGTCATTATTTCGTATCCTTATTTGTGCTGCATTTGACCCATGGTCCAAAAAATATAATTTGTTTTTGAAAAGCGTAAATATGTTGTGGTTATTTTTCTACATATTTTATAAAGAGGCATCATTTACATTATATAAAGGCATACACATCTTGATACTCAGGGTTCTCTTTAAGGGAACATTATTTTTAAAAATGCTGGCTTGTTGGGGTAAAATGCATAAAACATTTGCTGTTTGTTTAAATTACTTATTTTATTTATTCTTTTGGGGGTCAACCTAATTGCTTTATGTTCAATTCACTTATATTTGTAAAAACTAATATGTTGGCTTAATTCCTTCATGTTGTCCCAACACAAACCGTTTGCGTGGAACCCTGCATTTTTTATAGTTTGTCGACAAACCCAACTCCTAAAAATAAAATGTAAAAAACATAACCTAACCATTGGGGTTGTTTACATTTTACCCAAATTTAAATTAAACCAACCCAGCATTTTATAGCGAAGTTATTTACTCTCATAATTAATGCAAAGCACCATGCGGCATAAGAAAAAGGGGGATATTTGTGGACACTCACTTCAGTATTGAGACACACACACAGCCGGCTGGTGGTTTATACATTGAGTTTCAAGCCCCAGGGAGCTGAAGGTGGACAGAATAAGTGTTCTCCGTTTACCTGCTGACGGATCTTCAATGCCTCAGCAGGGTCTGAGACCGCCAGATCAGCTGGACGTGACACATACAGAACAGCAGAGCAAAAACAAATGACAGAGAAACAGAGAGCCACTGAACTGACTGTACATCCTTCTTCCACAGTTTGTTTTTCTTTATGCTCAGAACAGATATGGCTTATATGGATATAATGCAGGATTTTAGGTTTCCATAAAGTAGTTCTAAAATAAATACATGCAGTTTTTCTTTAATGAAAGTTTAAATTTCCTTTTATTTTATATCTTTTTAATCAACATTGAAACGATGCCCCAGAGGAAAATGAATGAACTATAGCATTATCTTTACAAAAAGTGTTTATTATTGAAAAATATAATCTTTAGAAGAACATAATTTAAGAGGAAGTAAATGTAATGTTTTCAGACACTTAATTACAAGCTGAATGTGATTGAATGAAAATGTATTATATTTTAAAATCATGTTAAATCTTATTTAATGTAAAGCTTTTTGACCTACTTAAGAAGACTTCATTTATTTTCTCAAAATTCTCCACACAATACCCCATAATGACAATGTGAAAAAGATTTTTTGAAATTGTTGCAAATTTATAAAAATGAAAAATCACATGTACATAAGTATTCAAAGCCTTTGCTCAATACTTTGTTGATGCACCTTTGGCAGCAATTACAGCCTCAAGTCTTTTTAAACATGATGTCACAAGCTTGGCACACCTGTCTTTAAGATTTTGCCCATTCCTCTTTGCAGTACCTCTCAAGCTCTATCAGGTTGAATGGGAAGCGACGGTGTACAGCCATTTTCAGATCTCTTCAGAGATGTTCAATAGGATTTAGGTCTAGGCTCTGGCTGGACCACTCAAGGACATTCACCAAGCTGTTGTGAAGCCACTTTGGGTCATTGTCCTGCTGGAAGATAAACCGTCGACCCAGTCTGGGGTCAAGAGCACTCTTTCATTCAGGATGTCTCTGTACATTGCTGCATTCATCTTTCCCTCTATCCTGACTAGTCTTCCAGTTCCTGCTGCTGAAAAACATCCCCACAACATGATGCTGCCAACACCATGCTTCACTGTAGGCATGGTATTAGCCTGGTGATGAGCGGTGCCTGGTTTTCTCCAAATGTAACGCCTAGCATTCACTCCAAAGAGTTCAATTTTAGTCTCATCAGACCAGGGAATTTTGGATGATGGAGGCCACTGTGCTCACTGGAACTTTCATAGCAGCAGAATGTTTTTGTAACCTTCCCCTGCCTTCCTGTGCCTCGAGACAATTCTGTCTCTGAGGTCTACAGAAAATTCCTTTGTCTTCATGCTTGGTTTGTGCTTGACATGCACTATCAACCCTGGGACCTTATATAGGCAGGTGTAGGCCTTTTCATATTATGTCCAGAAAACTGAATTTACCACAGGTGAACTTCAATCAAGCTGCTGAAACATCTCAAGAATGATCAGTGGAAACAGAATGTACCTGAGCTCAGTTTTAGAGCTTTAGGGCAAAGGCTGCGAATACTTTTGTACATGTGATTTTTTTATTTATTTATTTATTTTTTAATAAATGTTGCAGAAATTTAAAAAAAAAAATGTTCACATTGTCATTATGGGGTATTGTG